>NC_041398.2:158240587-158358087 GCF_900747795.2 Erpetoichthys calabaricus | reverse complement strand
AAAAAGGGTGGGTACTCCAGACTGCTGTTTGGTACATACGCATAAACAACAGTTAGGACCCGTCCCCCCAATCGAAGGAGGAAGGAGGCTACCCTCTCGTCCACCGGGGTAAACCCCAATGAACAGGCTCCAAGTCGGGGGGCAATAAGTATGCCCACACCCGCTTGGAGCCTGTCACCGGGGGCAACTCCAGAGTGGTAGAGAGTCCAGCCCCTCTCAAGGAGATTGGTTCCAGAGTCCAAGCTGTGCGTCGAGGTGAGCCCGACTATATCTAGCCGGAACCTCTCAACCTCACGCACTAGCTCAGGCTCCTTCCCCTTCAGAGAGGTGACATTCCACGTCCCAAGAGCCAGTTTCTGTAGCCGAGGGTCAGACCACCAAGGTCCCCGCTTTTACATTCTCTGTGTTACATATTGCACAGCCATATCAGGCTCACTCTTGATATCTGGAGGAACATTGTGTCTTATGTATTGAATGACTGGGACAGGTTCTACTGGGACAGGTTCAAGGTGTGGACTGATGATGGTACAAAAGATAATTATACTACACAGGAGCACTATAAGAGTGAAATGCTTAAGCCCTTCACCTATGGTTCTGCATGTGAGTTGATGGCTGCCACTGAATTGTTCGGTTGTAGCTTTCAAGTGTACCGAAATGGCCAAATATTTTACACCTTTGGACAACCGCCAATGCCTCTTAAACATCTTAGATTCACAGGAGACGATTTGAGTAGTGGACACTTTGATGTTTATGAATGTTTAAACTCTCAAAAGCTGGATGCGAAGTTATCGATGAAACCCATTTCAATTCAAACGCCTCCAATTTCCAGTAAGGCTCTGCTTCGCAATGACAATTAATAAGTCTCAGAGACAGACCCTACAAAAGGTTGGCATTGATTTGAGGCAAGATTGCTTTTCACATGGCCAACTATACGTTGCATGCTCAAGAGTAAGCTCAGCGCACAGCTTGGTCATATTACAACCGATGGGCCGAACTGACAACGTGGTATACAAAGAGTTCCTTAACAAATAATTATTGGTATATTTTCCCTCAGTTTAAAAAGGTTTACTTTTCTTCTCAATAAAAATTTTAACTCTTTGAGGGCTGAATATTTTTTCCAAAAAGTTTCTGAAAAGCAATGGTTTCACACAGAAATCAACATAAAACTCTGTTGCTGCATGCTGTGCCTATCAGTTTGCCAAGAATATGCGGCAGTCTTGTTGCCAGGCTGTCTTTGCGTGGCTGGGACAAAGTCACAGTGAATTGCAATCTGGTTTGTACGTCTTATCATTGTTAAGTGTCAGTCCTCCCTGGCGAACATTGTCAGTACCACGGCTAGCTGTGGACCAATCAGCTGAAGCTGGAACCTCACATTCATTTTCAATCACTTGTATCAAAATTGGAGTCCAACAAGTCATAGTCCAGTTCAGAGATAATAGGCAAAAACGTCGTTCATGGAGTATTTTGCTTTACGCATTCACTTTGATCTCTCACCAGATGTCAGTGCCATTTTTGCCGTTGTTTGCGCCTTGCTACTCACACAAGCGCAGGAAATCTTGGTCAAACCAAAGAATCTAACTTCCCTTCTAGCAACGAGAGTCCAACTAAAACATAACGGTTGGTTTTGTCACAGTTTACAGTCGATTACCATCGTCAGCTGCTCCTTTTGACAAAAGTCGACATCAGCCCTGAAAGAGTTAAAGCAGTACTTGGCAGCTGTGAAGCGCAGGTATTTTGCTAGTTTAATATATAACACAACTGAAAGGCAACATATGCAGCTTGGAGGACTACTTTAGGAGTCCTAAGTTAAAGAAGCATTTTAGTAACATAAACATATTAGTGATATTGGCGAGAGAAAGCTAAGGTACAAATATTATAAAAATGCATTAAGAAATGATCATTTTCCTTCACTAATGTGGATACTGTGACAGAAAGGATTAGTTACCACTTTGCCACATTACTATATGCTTAACTGCACAGCGGCCTTCCAGATACAGTAGATGTATAGAATGGCATTATTCAAGCTTGAGAAAAGTAAATAGCTGCTTACCACTGTTTGATCTGTTCTTGGCAGTGCTACATTGCTGTTTGCTTTTTTCGAGAGGGACTAACTATAGTATATCCTTTCACTGGTTTTGGACTCTGCTCTTTTTAGCACTGTAGATGCAACACTTCTTTCTTAGTGTTACAAATTATAGCATTTTTTATTTCTTAAATATAGATAGAATCATGGAAAGTAGTAGAAAGTGGGTAAGGCTTAATGTTTTGAAGAGTGGTTCAAGCTAGCGACAAGGCCAGTGCTGCCTAGACATATATAACATTACTAAACTCTTGGCGTTCCTTGGAAAGAACTTGGATATGCCCAGAAGTAAGGTCTGTATTTAAAAAACAATGGTAAAGTGGGTCCAGTAATCTTCACTGAACACATTATTGGTCTTGTGCACATCCACAATTATTCTCTCAGTTAAGGAAAGACCTCCAAGCTAAGTTAGCCTTGTTTTGATGTACAAGTCTTGTTCACTCTGGCAAAACAAATTATTATTTACAGACAATACATTTGAGCTATTTAGATATGCAGAACTATGTTGAGTTCCTTTACACTAGAATATCTGAAATATATTTTGAGATTCTGAAATAATTTCTCGTGAATTTAAAAATCTCAAATATGCTTTGATACATCACCCAATGACCATGCATGGATTTTAAGATATCTGAAATTGCTTTTGAGGTAGCTTAAAACACTTAATTGCTTCCTGTGTATTTTATGTTCTCAAAATACATTTGAGATATCACAAAATGCACAGGAGGCTATTGTGAAATATCATGAAATGCATTTCAGACATCTCAAAATGGGTATGAAACTACACTGCTCAAAAAATGAAGGGAACACTTAATCATCACAGTCTAATACCAATTCAGTTAAGCTTCAGGGATATCAATCTGTCCATTTAGGAAACATAAGTGATTGATTTGCACCAAAGTAGGTGAAGTTGATTCACAAAGTGAATAGGCAACAGCAAGACAACCCCAAATGGAGAATGGTTTTGCAGGTGGTGGCCACAGACACTTGCTCTCTCCTTATCTTTCCTGACTGATTGTTTTCTAGTTGTGTGTTTCTCAAATGTCCTTGTCACTAGTGGTAGCATGAGGCGGTGCCTGAAGCCGGTTCAGTATTCCAGCTGCTATAGAATGGCATATCAATATGTGCCTTTGCAAGAAGGATTTCTGTGTCTCCCAGTACAGTCTCAAAAGCATGGAAGAGATACCAGGAAATGGGCTGTTACACAAGGAGAGCTGGACTGGGCCATAGAAGGGCATCAGCCCAGCAACAGAACCAGTACCTGCTCCTTTGTGTGAGGAGGAACAGGAGGAGCACTGCCAGAGCCCTACAAAATGCCCTCCAGCTGGCTACTAGTATGTATTTTTCTGACCAAACTGTCAGACTTCATGAGGGTGGTGAGAGGGCCCGATGGAACTCTAATGGAACCTGTGCTCACAGCCCATCACTATGCAGCTCAATTGACATTCTCCAGAGTATACCACAATTGGCAGCTAAGCCATTCACACCCCATTCTCTTCACTGATGTGAAAAAGTCTGGAAACGCCATGGTTAATGTTATACAGCCTGCAACATCATCCAGTGTGACTGGTTTGGCGGTGAGTCATTGATGGTCTGGAGAGGCATATCATTGGAGAGTCCACATGCTAGGCAGTGGTATGCTGACTGCTGTTAGGTACCAGGATGAAATTCTCAGAGCCATTGTCAAACTTTATGCTGGTGCAGGACAATGCCTAATGTGGCCAGAGTTTGTAGGCAGTTCCTGGATGATGAAGGCATTGATGCCATTGACTGGCCTGCGTGTTCCCCAGACCTGAATCTAATTGAGAGCCTCTGGGATGTTATGCATCCGTGCATCCAATGCAACAAAGTACAGCTACAGACTGCTCACTGACGCCCTGATCCAGGTCTGGGAGGAGATCATCCTTTTCATCACTTGCCATTTCATCAGTAGCATGCCCAGACGTTGTCAGGAGTGCATACAGACAGATTTTGCATGTGAATATTTTGTTCATTGAGAGCTGATGTGTGATTTAAGTATTCCTTTAATTTTTTTGAATAGCATACTTCGAAATATCTGGAAATTAATCTATGGTATCTTTATAGTATTTTTGATATCTGAAAATTATATTGAGATATATCTTTAAACGAAATTTGAGAAGTTCTGAAATACATTTAAGATATCTCAGATTGGAGCAGAACCCCATTAAGATGTTGGAGAATGAATTTGTGTAATTTAAAAAATATTTTTGATATCACATTGATTCACATTTGGGCATGAAACATTTTAAGATATCTTGATGACTTTGAGATATCTGGAATTGGCACTTCTAAATTCTCAAAATAGCCTGAATATATTTCAACACACAGTATATTAAATGACCAGAATAATGTTAACTGGGTACAGTATGCCATAAGGAAGTCCTGTTGTGAGCACGGAAACTTTTACAGAAAGTCAAATTGCTGCTTCAACTGCATTTCAGTTATCTTAAACTGTTATTAGTATAATTTACATGAAATATGCTTTCAAAGATTTCAAAACGCATATAAAGTCATTTCATATAGCAAGCCGAATTAACTAATTAAATGCACTTTAAGATACCGTATATGCTTGCAGATAAGTTCTCCCACAGATAAGTCGGGACTTGATTTTATCGTATAATTTCTTGTATTTTATAATGTCAGTCATGTAAATCGAATATGGAAAACTCACGCTATTGGTCCAAGAGATTATGATATGCTAACGCACACCTGACAGAGTAACCACGGAGCACACTGCCTTTTTGTTCTATGTGGGTGCAGCAATGCGCTGTATCAGCGCGTGCTCCTAACCTCTCTCTCTCTCTCTCTCTCTCTATTGTGCCTACGTGACCACACGGTAATACCTGAACTATTCCAAAGAAACGTTTGCACTGATTTGTGTTTTTGTATCTCACACCCTCAATCATCTTTATCGTAAGATCATCCCTTACCTAAGATGGAGCGTTCGATTAGAAGAAAATATGAAGCTAGTTTTAAATTAAACGTCGTTGAAGTAGCGAAAGAAATTGGTAACTGCGCTGCTGCAACAAAATTTGATGTGTCTGAGAAACTGATGCAAGATTGGAGCAGGCAAGAAGATGTAAAAAAAAAAATTAAGTGTTGCATTTTTGAACGGGAGTATAAGTCAGGGTCTGATTTTATGATCGATTTTCTGGGTTTCAAGACCTGACTTATACGTGAGTATATACGGTATCTGAAAATACATTTAAAAAATCTTAAAATGAATTACAGCTTTCTGTAGAGCTCTGTTTCACTATGACATCAATAACTCTTCTTTTGTTGATCAGTTTCAAGAAAACCACATTAAATCCACTGTAATTTAATGCTGATATAACAATAAAATGTGAAAACTTATAAGAGAGTAAATGCTTATATAGGCACTGTGTCTAAAATATATTTTAAGATATTTTAGATTCATTTCATGATATTTTAAAAGGTGTTTTTTTCCATCTATTTTTCAAGATATCTTGAATTTTATTTCAAGGTATTTCAAATGCATGTAAGATATCTTTAAAAAGACAAACATATTTGAAGATCTGAATATCATTTCCTGATATTTACAATGCAATTCTAAATATCTCACATATGTTTTTAGATATCTCAAAATATTTTCCTGGCTAGTTTTAGATATATAAAATGCAATAGAGGTCACTTAAAATAACTTCTATCTCATTCTGAGATAGTTTTAATCAATTTCAAGACATCTCAAAATAGACAAACTCATTTAAAGACTAGGAAACTTTAAAGGGAGTGAGTTCTAGATATCATGAATTTAATTTCAGATATCTTAGAATGCATGTATTGTCAATTTGAGATGTATTGCAGATATTTTTAAATGTAAAATAACATATGTTGAGACATCTGGAAAACAGTTTCAGATTTCCTAAAATGCGAACTGAATTTTAAGATATCTAAAATTGATTTTGAGACATCCCTTAATGTCAATTCTCCTCAAACAAGAATGAATGCACATTAATTTAATATATAACCTGCTGAGCAACTTTGTAACAATGATTAAAGGAGCAGGATATTGTTTAACACTAGTGATCTATTTCAGCCAAGTTGTGGTAAATTAATACTTTTATTAATTAGCTCAGATTATAACAACACGACAACCAATTTGAGAATGTACAAAGAGGTTAGTTACAATAATACAACAATTGTGTATTCTCCAGGCTTAAACAGTCAAATTAGGCAATGCCAATGTGCCTCAAGTCTAACAGTAAAATCTCGTATTTAGGGTGTAATTTCCAAAAAGCACATAGTCTGCTCACCAATCTGGCTGACACGTTTCAGGAAATCTTCCCTTCTTTAGAGTCATGGCCAGCAACTAGGGATAAAAAGTATACTGTCCCACATATTAAGTAAATGATGCATACAAATGGGATGATGCATACAGATATTAATCAATGATCAAGAACATCTAAGTAAACAAACTTATGTAAACAAAAAGAATAAAAAGAAATAGATATTAATTGCCTTCAATACTGGCTTACATTACAGAATTTCAAGTAATTAGTAGATGATAACATCTGAAAGTAAGGTTGAAGACACATAATGGCCTGAGTTAATACATTCTAAAACACAACATGAAAACCATGAATGTAATGAATAAAAACAAAAAAAGGGGACAGCATTATTTATGTAAGTACATGTCAAAGAAAAATACAACCTGAAGAGGTTCCAACAAGGAACCTGAAAATGACTGTCAAAAAGCAACCTATTTAACTTTTCCATGCCCAGACCTTTGCATGAATCAAGTTTATATATCCAAACTGCTTCAAGACATTGTACCAGATTATTAAAATCTCTTCCCCCAGGATACAGGTGAACAATCTTCTGAGCCATTTATCTATACAAGATGGCGGCGCCCGTGCCAGCTGCGGCTTACAGAGCTTCCAAGTCCGCGGTGTTTAATGTTAATCTTTGTTTGTCTTTGTCAACTAGTATAAGAAAAGAAGTAGATTTAAGTGATAGTGGTACGCAGACATACATTTATGAGTGGCAAATCCTGTTCAATTTCTGAAGAAACTGCGCTGAAATATCAATCGAGGTGACAGAGACGCTCCGCAGCATTTGCTTACTTCGGCAGCCTGAGAAGCTGAGCTGGCAGAAACGCAAGCGCAGTGATTGGAAACAGAAACGAGGGAAATGCGGCGGTATTAGCACAAGGCTAAAAACTAACTCCACCAGACCTGAGATACCGTCCATTCTGCTCGCGAATGTCCGATCACTGGACAACAAGCTGGATTATATAAAGCTGCAGCGGGCCATGCAGTGTGAAATGAGAGACTGTTGCATCTTTATTTTCACTGAGACATGGCTCCAGGAAAACATTGCAGACTCGGCCATCCAGCCAGACGGACTGACCATCTTCCGAGTGGACAGAGACACCTCTTTCTCCGGTAAGACCCACGAGGGGGGACTGTGTGTTCATGTGAACAGAGAGTGGTGTATGAACGCTGCCTCAGTTGCGCAACACTGTTCCCCGCTGACAGAGGATTTATCGGTAAGGTGCCGGCCTTTCTACTTTCCGATGGAATAAAGTTGCGTGCTGGTGGTTGCTGTCTACCTCCCGCCTAGTGCAAATGGTAACCAGGCGCTAGCGAAACTCTACAAGATCATCAGCAAACTGCAAACGATGCACCCCGAGGCATTTTTCATTATTGCTTTATTGGCAATCATGCCAACTTGAAGTCAGTTCTCCTAAAATTCTTCCAGAATGTGAACTTTGCTACTAGAGGGGGAAGCTGTCTGGACAATGTTTACACGAGTGCTTCTGATGCCTACAAGGCCCTACCCTACACCTCGGCTGCTCAGCCCATATCAGCGTTTTTATGGTTCCTGCATACAAGTCCCTGCAGAAGTGCACTAAACCAGCCCGCAAGAACATCAGAGTGTGGCAGGTTGGTGCTGTTTCAGGTCTCCAAGACTGCATCGAATTGACAGACTGGGACATTTTCAGGGAGGCTGCTATGGATGGTGACTCCATCAATCTGGAGGAGTACACAGACTCTGTGACTGACTACATCTCCAGATGCATAGAGGATGTTACTGTTACTAAGGATGTTACCACAAGAGCCAACCAAAAGCCCTGGATGATGAGAGAAGTGCACAAGCTGCTCAAGATCAGAAATGCAGCCTTCAGACCTGGAGACAAGGCCGCCCTCAGGGTGGCCAGAGCCAACCTGTCTCGCGCTATAAGGAGAGCTAAGTGGGCATATGTGCAGAGGATTAACAAACACTTCAGCAGCACCAGAGACACACGTCGTATGTGGCAGGGCGTTCAGACAATTACAAACTACAAGCCCAACCCACACAGCAGTGATGCCTCACTACCAGATGAGCTGAACAATGTCTTCGCACGGTTTGAGGCGCAGAACAAAGAGCCTGCGAAAAAAGCAACATCTCCCTCCACTGACCAGGTATTCTGTTTCTCCATAACTGACATGAAGAGGACTCTATCCGGAGTCAATCCATGCAAGGCTGCAGGACCTGACAACATACCTGGTCGTGTGCTCAAAGAATGTGCCAGTCAACTGGCTGGTGTCCTCACAGACATCTTCAACACATCTCTGAGCCAGTCGTCAGTCCCAGCATGCTTCAAGTCAACCACCATTATACCAGTGCCGAAGAAGTCATCAGTGACATGCTTGAATGACTACCGACCAGTTCCATTCACGCCAATCATCATGAAGTGCTTCGAAAGGTTAGACATGTCATACATAAAGACTAATCTCCCTCCCTCACTTGACCCTCTTCAGTATGCATACTGCTCAAATAGGTCAATTGAGGATGCCATATGCTCTGCCCTTCACCTCTCCCTGCCACATCTGGATAAAAAAGACACATATGTCAGGATGCTATTCATAAACTTTAGCTCTGCCTTCAACACAATCATCCCTCAAAAGCTGGTTGTAAAACTGAGCAGGTTGTGCCTGAACACCACCCTCTGCAATTGGATCCTGGACTTCTTGACAGAGAGGTCCCAGTCAGTTTGGATAGGCTGCAACACTTCCAGCAACATTACACTGAGCACTGGAGCACCTCAGGGCTGCGTGCTTAGTCCACTGCTGTTCACCCTGCTGACTCACAACAGCCACGCACAACACCAACCACATCATCAAGATTGCGGATGATACGACGGTCCTGGGACTGATAAGCGGGGATGATGAAACAGCGTACAGAGATGAGGTGGAACGGCTGTCTGCACGGTGTGAAGACAACAATCTATCTCTCAATGTCGACAAGACAAGAGAGATAATCATGGACTTTAGAAAATCATATCCTGCCCACATCCCACTCAGCATCAATGGTCTAGATGTGGAGAGTGTTAGGAGTACCAAGTTCCTCGGTGTGCACATAACTGAGGAACTTACGTGGTTGCATAACACCTCATCACTAATCAAGAAAGTCCAGCAGAGATGACACTTTCTGAGGCGGCTGAAGCGAGCAAGTCTTCCCCCTTCCATCCTCACCATGTTCTACACAGGCACCATTGAGAGTGTTCTGACCAGTTGCGTCACTGTCTGGTATGGCAACTGCAACATATCGACCGCAAGCGCCTGCAAAGGATAGTGAAGACAGCAGAGAACATTATTGGGGTTCCTCTCCCTTCACTACAGGACATATTTTACAAATGTAGTGTCTGCAAGGCCTGCAGCATTGTCTCCAAGAGAAGATACTGCAGCATCAAGGCCAGATCTGCCAGGCTGCAGGACAGTTTTTACCCCCAAGCTGTCAGACTCCTTAACAACATGCTGCCACCTGGGATCTCCCACATTGCCTCAACCACCTATAAAAACAGAACTTTTATGCATGCAAGCCACTTTCCTGCAAAGACTAGTTTGCATGTAGAGAAGAACTGAAAATCTCATACTGACCTTTAAGTATTTTGATACTCTTGATATCCTTCTGCTGTGAATCATTCTGACCTGTCATTGTTTACAGATGTCTTAAACAACTATTATCATACACTGATCATTTCTGTATTATCTATATCTATTATTTATTTATTATATTACATATCTATTGACTATATTTATGTATCTACATTGCATCAATGTTCATATTGCTAACTACACATCAATATTGCTGCTACTTCTTTGTTTTGTCTTTGCACAATGTCTTGTCTTGTTTGTGTTTTAATTTTAAATTTAAATTTCAATTCTATTTTTAATTTATTATTTGTACTTCATGTTGTTACACTGTGGACACTGAGCTTCGCAAATTCTTCTATCTATATACTTGTATATGGTTGAGATGACAATAAAGTTCACTTTGACTTTGACTTATATATATATATATCAATGTCAATGTGTGTATGTATATATGTTCCAGCATCAGTTCCGAATGGCTGGAGCGATTTTCATGAAACTTGGTACACATGTTCTTCATTGGTCGACTAAAATTACTGTAGGGTGAAATCAGCTTTAACCCACCCCCTTCTGGTTAGGGTGGGGAGTGATCTTGTGGTCTTGTATGCATATTATCATCCAGTTGACACTAGGAACAACCACCAGAGGGTGAACTGGAGGTAACTGCCAGTATTCTTTTTGTTTGAACACCACCGCGCCCCTGTTGCTTTTGAAATTAAATAGAGTTGGCCGGGTTGGCATCCCAGCTATTTTTGGGACTCATTCTGTCTTTGTGACTCGAACAGTCATATATATATCTTATATATAAACGTCTATGCGTGGAAGTGTGTGTCTCTGTCAGGCCCGGAAGTGAGAGATAGAGTCGGGGTAAGGGCTCCAGCTCCGAGGATACGCAAGCGAGGCCAGCACACCAGCAAAATGAAACCTCCGAAGAAAAACGGTCGCTTAGATGCTAATGCACAAACAATGCAAGCACGTCAGAAACACAAATTATCCTAGGAGAAAGATGCCCAGAGTAGTTCTGATGATTTCAATACTTTCTAGGATCTTACACAGTTAGTATATATATATAAATCTATATATATATGTATATATATTATATATAAAAGACAAATACCACAGACTCACTCATCACAGAATCTCCTGAACCATGAAGAATTGGGACTTGAAATTTGGAATGTAGATTGCCCTTGGCCCATAGGTGCTCGCTAAGAAACGGTTTCAAAAATTTTGTGGTCTAAGCACATTCTGTCTGTATGTCTGTCTGCTTTATGTCTGTCCGCTTTTACGAGAGAATTACTTAACGGATTTAGATCTGATTGTTTTCTATAATTTGCTTGAACTTTCCGGTTGATTTTGTGACTTCTCTCATCACGCTAAGTACCATAGATCGCTTGCAGTACCGATGTACTTATGCAAATCCAACAGAGTGGCTGTGGGCCGAGAGAAGGGGGGCAGGGCCTTCCTCATTTCCCTCGCCAACCTCTGTTCGAGTTAGTATATGTCTCACCATATGTTGGAGCACACCTTTCCTCCGTTTGGCTAGCGATACCTGTTGTTCAACAGACATTATCATCTACAGATTGTTAAGGAGTAACGTTTGATATTTTTGAGAGAGAGATCAGAGCTACATGTGTTTTAGAGGGTAGCTGCTGATTGCCAGAGATACCACGGCCATGTGCTTTTCTCCCCACGCGGGGAACACTTTCCCGTTAGAGCTGAACACGATTAAATATAGTGCCAATGTCTATTGATTTTTAAAGTTTGTCCTGTTTCATTAAGTCAATGTATGTGCATGTATATGTACTGTATGTATATTCCAGCATCACTTCCGAACGGCTGGACTGATTTTCATGACACTTGGTACACATGTTTCTCATTGGTCGACTTAAAATACTGTAGGGTGAAATCAACCCTAACCCACCCCCTTCTGGGTAGTGTGGGGGGTGATCCTGTGGTCATGTATGCATGTTATCATCCAGTTGACACTCGGAATGACCACCACAGGGCGAACTGGAGGTGACTGCCAGCATTCTTTTTGTTTGAGCACCACCGCGCCCACCTGTTACATTTGAACTCGATGATAACATACAAGACCGCAAGACAAGCACATTAGTGAGTCTTCATCGTTTGTTAATTTATTTTTATTTTTAAAGTTGTTTTTTTTTTAATTATATTTTTCTCAAACAATTAAAAAAAAACCACTTTATTTTCCTCCCGGGCAACGGCGGTTATTTCAGCTAGTTTAAGAAATGTGAGAGCATGTTTAACCTTCATGAAATATCTTGAAACTGCATGTTTGGTATTGCATGCACTCATATCTGGTCTAAGGCCACAATACAGCCCTAGGCAGGGAGCACCCTCCTCTTAATTTAACAAAATGGAGCTTCCCTGTGTCCAAAGTGTGGATTGGAGGAGGATGTAAAGGTCTGAAGCATGCACCGCTTGATTTAGGCTACACTCACACCATGTTTTCATCTATTAACCACATTTTTATTTGAAAACAATCTCTGCCCGTATTGGATTTTTCACATTGTTTACAAAAGTATTGCCAACAATACTAAAACAAGCGAAAATGTATGTTGCAGACCTTTGCCTGCACTGAACATGTACACATCAGCAGAAAGTCCTTGATGGGAGGAGTTAAGACCATATACAGTACATGCAAATATCACTAAATAGATCTCTTTTTTTATTTGCATATTTTGAGAAGGTTAAATTGTATGTTAACCTGCCAACTGCACTCTCTTTATGAGATGGTGAGAGGAGACTCTATATCAGAATGTTAAGTTCTTTTAAAGACTGTCTGCTCAGAGGATGTTGAATATGTTCAAACAATGAAACATTCAGTAAACATATTTTTGATAGAGTGTTCCTCTGTGATAAATACCTGTTGACTAGAGCACATGCCATGTAAGCAGAGGAGCCTTGAAACTGGGAATTTGTTAATTAGAGGTTGAAAGTGATAACTTGTTGTGTGTAATAATGTATTGTGATCTGTAGGCTTTCGATACAGGGAACATTGAAAAAAATTATTAACATAAAGTTCCAGGAACAAAACAAAATTGACATAATAATTTAATGCAAATGATAAATGTGGATCACAAGCATTCAGGAGAAAAGGAAATGAAAAAATATATTTAATACTTCTGTTTAATACTACTGATAAGAAATATATTATTAAAATATCTAACCCATGTGATGACCTAATCAAGAAAAAGACAGATGTGAAAACACAAATCATTCGTTAAACTCTGCCGCATACAGGTTGAAAAAGGGGATGATTTCTTTAAATACATCAGGCAAATTGTTCAGCAGACTTGTTCAAATGCAGATCAATCTACTTTCTAGAAACTACACCCTAACTTTGAAATTTTGCTCTAAGACTTGAGGCACATGGATTGCATTATTTGCCCAGTTTATATGTATTAATGTAATTCACATCTTTGTATTGTTTCACATTAGTGGTTATGTTTGTGTTGTTATATTCTGTGTTAATTAATAAAAGCATTAATTTTTCCTACATTGGTTGAAATAGATCACTTGTGTGAAAGAGTAACCTGTTCCTTTAATCGTTAATTCTCCATACCATAATTTCAAGATATCTAAAAAATTAATTATAATTAATGCATAATGTCACTGTAATTTCCTCAACAGTTTTTGTAGGAGGCTGCAGCTTGCTACCTGAGCTGTACTGACCAATGGTGTAAAAATTTTTAGACATTAACAGCCACATCCTCAGGAAGCCGATGATCTTTCTTTCCAATGCTTGTACAGTAGACCGGGGCACCTATTTAAAAGTAGTGGCCACAGGAATCACAGGAGGACTCCATTTTGGTAGTCCCATGCCTTATACTTCCCTAGCACACCACTCTTCTCTAGGACCTTCAGTCACCTATCTGCTTGCACAAGCATCTCCACCACACTTCCCAAGGTTTTTCACAAGATTACTTGTGACAGTTGGAAGGATTTCTTCACCAGTCCTAAAGTGAAACCTATCCTGGACATGACCTCTCCTCATCACTAAGTTTCTGGATTTGGATGGCTTAAACTTCATCCTGGCTGCTTCGGTAAGATCTATCTGGTCTTTCCAAAATCCATGTGTCCTGTAGTACTTGCCTTGCTGTTATTATCAAGTCATGAATTCCCAGAATTGGATGCCATTTGCAAGTACTGCATCTCATCTCAGTTTCTCCAATGACTTGACCAAAAATTTCATTGCTACTGAGAACAAATCATTGAGATAGTACACCTGGTGATAATGCCAGTTGCTAGATGCTGCCAATCAAAGTTGCCGCCAGTGAAGCACACTGTAAAACAGCTAAAGCAATCCTAGGGAAACTTATACAGTTTGTAAGGGATCCTATTAGTGCCTGGTGCAGATCTTCTCCTTGCCACTTTGGTTTTCCATCTTCAGAAGGGATGGCTGGTTAATTAGAACTGCAAAGTATATCACTTACCTAAAGTTCTATGGAGTAAGATCACTGTCAAAAATAACTTAATAATTTAAGTCAAATTTGTATTTCACACGTGTCAATTATGCTTGCGCTTCTGAAAAGTTATGCTTGCTTCTGAAAATTAGGCTTACGCTTCTGAAAAGTACACTTGCTTCTAAAAAATACGCTTGCGGATCTGAAAGTTACGCTTGCTTCTGAAAATTACTAGTACAATTGGTGTGAACAAACTGTCAAAAATATGTCACTGGATGCACAAAGCATTCTCTATCAAAGAAGAAACAATCGATTTTTGTTACTACACATGTGCCACAAGTGTGGAACGATGGAGTTATTTTTGACGGCGATCATACTCCACACTTAGCCCCCTTACAGTGGTTCCAAATGGCAAAACTTAAAAAACAAAATAAAATTGACACAATAAAATTAATTAAACAATGACAACACATTTCACAAAGGTGGAACAATGGAGTTATTTTTGACAACGATCCCATATGGGCTAAAGCTTTGGTCGTCAGACCAGAGTTTTCCCAAGCAGCATTTAGTGAACATCCATGGGCAATCAGCCCTGGCTGTGACACTAATCCACCTGCAAGTCTTTGGGACGACTAGATAGATAGATAGATAGATACTTTATTAATCCCAAGGGGAAATTCACATAAAATGTGGCGTAAAGCCCACATTTTATACCTGACCAGATACAAAGGAGTTACTTCAAACTGGACCAACTTAATTTTCAAAGGATTTCAACATGACAGGTGCCTTTGTTAAATGGCAGTTCAGTTTTGCCCAGCTCAATGACAAACTGTAATCTGATGAGTGAGACTTGTGTGATATTTAATTGGCACAGACAAAAGAAAAGAGAGGAACTTTATGCTTCCTGGGATAGGCTCCAGCTTCCCTCTGACTCTGCCTATGTTCAGGATAAAGTAGGTTTAGAAATTGGATGGATATATAGATAAAACACAAATAAATAAATAAAATTAAAATAAATAAAAGTATTGTCAAATATGACGCTAAATAAATAATAAAGTATAGATAATTAAATGGTTCAGGAAATATGTCTCTTGTTCTTTATTCCTTCATGTCAGTCAGTCCTTTTCAAACCCATTTAAATTGACCCTACACAGATTGTTATAGACACGGAACACACGTGAAATGTGTATATTTCAAATAACGATATATTATTTACCCTATACAACTCCAGGCACCTCACTCCCAGATAAAGAGACCTGAGCTCTGAAACTTTTGCAATGGACTCAGCTCCGTCGGTGGGGGGATGGGATAGCAGGCTGCTTGCTGCTTGTGCTGATCGACACATTTGTAAAACAAAAGACGCTGATGTAGAGCTGCAAAGGAATTTAAGGTGGCCTGGGATTACAAGCTTTTTCATAGGCCTCAGAGATTCTATGATTAATATCAGGGCCATCACGTAGGGGCTGCTTCAGAAGTTTATATTGTGCAAAGACCCCAATCTATGACCAAGAGATATGAAATCCGATGGTTGGGAACATTCCACAACATCAAACATCTGGATACTTGGCTAGGACATTATACGATGTTTAAAATGCACTGCTGTTAATTTCATGCTGTCACTTTTTATTGTTAATTGCATGTTGTCATTGTTTAATTAATTTCATTGTGTCAGTTTTATTATTTTTTTTGTGTTTTGCCCTTTGTGAGCCACTGTACGAGGGCTAAGTATGAAGTACGATCACTGTCAAAAATAACTCCATCATTCCTCATTTGTGGCACTTGCGTAGTAGCAAAAACCAATTGTTTCTTCCTCAATAGAGAATGCGTCATGCGTCCAGTGACCTATTTTTTACAGCTTGTTCACACATGAGAATTGTACTTGTAATTTTCGAAGCAAGCGTAATTTTCAGAAGCGCAAGCATAATTATCAGAAGGAAGCATAACTTTCAGAAGTGCAAACGTAATTGACATGTGTGAAATGAAAATTTGATTTAAATTATTTCAAGTTATTTTTGACAGTGATTTTACTCCATAAAGTTCTTCCTTTCTTCTTCCTTGGGTTGCTGTGAATACTGCAAAGGTAGCCCCTCCACTTCTGCCTTTGTTGACCTTCATTTTCCTGATGTTTTATCACTGAGGAGCTTAGTCAGGTATTTGAAGGGGTTTTCAATGAATTTCAATTATTTACCTGACATGGTGTGACCCTCTGCTGACACTTGGCTCGGCGCAAGGTTCTTTTGCTCTCCCTCATGTTACCCTGGATCTTTTTTAGTCCTGCCCTCTCATCCTGAAGGACCTGGTGTAGGGTTTGCAATAGGCTTCTCAAGTTCCACATAGTTTCATGATGTCCCACAGGTAACAATTCTATGTGGCTTGCGTGGGAGATATGATCTCCCTCAATTTTGTTCCAAAGCTGTTGATCCCCATCCACCAGATAATTATTTATTTATTTTATATATCATAAGTGTTCTAGTAACTTGTACATGATATTGATACTACAGGAAGTGTTTCTTGTATGGTATATGTAAAAAATGGACCTTTGGAGACCATTTATAATGCCACACAAGACCTTTAATTAGTAAGGTATTCTGCCTCGAGACATTCTAAGATGAATTGTACAAAAGTAAAGAGGAGCAAATAAGGAAAATTCTTTACACGCATGAATGTTTAATTTCCTTATTTTTCAGTTGCAAATGTGGTAGTGTTAACATATAGAAATTATAATGCTGGACAATTTTTTTCCACTTCTGTTTTATTGTTAAAATATTCATATTTTTCAGAGCAGTTATACTATTACTACATTCCCATGCCAATAATTTATTTTTCATTCTTCAGTGCATCCATTGGAAAACTTTACACTTTAAAGGACTTCACATTACAATTCACTACTTTTACTCCAAAACATTTTATATTTGTTTAATTTAGTATTTATTCAAGAAATTATTTCAACAAAAGCAACTAATAAGTGGAGACATTAGCATATATCAGATCTACTGTTAAAAACAGTTATATAACTCTATTTGTCAAAACAATGCTAATGTGAATTTATTTTTAGGGAATGGAACAAAAAACAATACTTTACAACTTGAATATATCAGATGTTATGCAAGAAAATAGTATATAAAATCTCTATAAAAAGACCTTTTGAAGTGTACAAATATTTAAATGAGATTGCATGAGGAGTGAAGGCATTGCCACAACAATAAAGTAACAACAACATATGAGCGCCTAATTATATTATGAAGATAAAAAATAACCAGTAAGAAAGAGTTATTTTATTAAATCTCTCTACTCAGTACAAAAAGCAACAATAAAAACAAGAAATTAAAAAGATGAATAACAGTCTTAATCTGCAAAATTTTTTGAATGTAGATCAAAATACATTATGCTCAAACTGTAAAATTCTGAGTAAGACTGCACCCAGGACTACTTTGTGCATGCTACAAAAATATAACCTTAAAGAAACTCTCTACACAAAGTACCATTTCACTCATTGAACTCGGTCACTAAAATTGCTGAATTTTCTTAATAATTCTAAGATGATTATGTGTGAACTAAACTTTCCTGTGCAATCTAAAGTCATATGTGCAATATAACTCATCTATTGTTACAAATTACAACTGTAAAGTGCCCTGCAATGGCTTTATGTTAGTGTATTTTTTCTTGTTAGGAGAAGTTGGACATTATAGGTAAGACAAAATTATATAACACTACTGTATAACTTTTTTTCCCTCTGCTTAAAAAACATTGAAAAACCGGTGCGGATTGGTTTGCAGCGTGTAAAACAGTTTGTTTGTCGCGGATAATTTGCTATCCACACAGGGAGGAACCGGGAAGCGAACCCATAATCTTCCACTGTCTCCTTACTGCAAAGCAGCCGTACTACTACAGCGCCACAAGGCAGTCAAAGAATGCACCGAGCCACATGTTCATTTTTCCCCCTGTGCTTAAAAGACATTAAAAAATTGTTTCTCAACTGTGACTCCGGAACAACTCAGTACGCGAAAAGCGGCCAGAATCATAAACAACAATGAAAACTCTACGTGACTCACAGGTAGTGATGGGCCGCTCGATACTCAGGTTTTGACACTGTGTCGAACTTTCGAAGCACTGCAGATTTTAATACTTGATCGAATAATGACATCTGTGATTTAAGGATTTCACATTTTCTTTCTCAAATGTGCTTACCTATATCATGGCAAAGTACAGGGATAAACCTTTATTTTCTGTCTACTCCGTTTTAATTAAGACAGACCAAAGAAAACATTTAAGGCTATTAAATGTAATCTCAAGAAAAGATCAGGGTTAATTATAATACTAATAACAGGAGCGATTATAATGATACAGTGCAAAAGTAAATACTAATTGAAAGAGCCGGGAATGCATGAGGTGAGGCGTCTTATTTTGTTTAACTCTTGCTATCGTATAGTGCATTCTGCCTGTCTGCGTTAGTTATATTTATATTTTTTAGACATCACACACTACAAGCTGCTGACGAACCCTTCTCTTCATTGTCAGTCTGTAGCTACGAAAAAATAAAAGCAATACGACTTTTAACAGACGTCATTGAAGTGTATCATAAGTTAATGAAAATGGCCAGGAGGTGTCACGAGAGAGGTGAGTGTCAAATGCTTCGAAGCTTCGATACGATTTCCGACACAATTGCTTCAAACGTGTTGATGCTTCGTGAGGCTTCACTCCGCCCATCACTATTCACAGGTTACTGAACGAGAAATCAGCAGACTAGCATGACGGATGGGGCGTAATGGGCGTCCTTCCCCTCTCCTCAGGATTTTTCAAATGTTAATTTTTTCCCTGTGCTTAAAAATCATTAAAAAAGCGGCCTGATTATGCGGCGGCGTATGGTACGCCGCGGGTTGGCTAGTAGCTAATAATGTCACAGGAGAGGATATGAGACTCTGCTGGTGGAAGAAGAGTTGTGCCTGCTATTAATGACTTTAAGAGGAAGAAAAGATGGAGCATCAGACCTAGTGACCAAAAGCAGTGAAAGAAGGGTGAATGTTCTGTTCTCATGAGGGGGACCTACATGATGAGCTAATGCATTTTAAATATTTTTACATGTATTGCTTACATTTCGATGACCTGTTGAGTCATATTCAGCCCTTTGTTAATTTTCCTGGCACCCATGTTTTTTTTTTTTTTATAACCATGTGGCCCTCTCTCCCAGCTCGGGTGCATAAAGTGTAAACCAGCCTTAAGGAAGTGGCATGTTGTGCTTTATGTAGTTGATGTAGTTGAGCCAACTAAGGTGTCTTACCAGGATGTTATACAGCCAGTGATGATGGACCCAACTGTGCAACCTTTAGAAGTTAGTAAGAACAGGTGGAGGAAATCCGTGCTTTCCTCAAATGTCTGTGGAAGCAAAGGCTTTTGTAAGTTTTCTTGACAGTAACCAAATTGTGTTGTGCCCTCTTCAGTTCTATATCAAATTTAAAACTGCTGTCCCTTTCAACTGTATAACTACCCTAATATAGATGGAAATGTGGTCTGTTTTTTTGCTCTCTCAAGTATTTGATGATGATCTTTAAGTTTTCCTGACCTTACAGGGGAGATTTTTATCCTGGCACCACTGAGTCAGCTGTGCTGTGCCTGTGTTAAGGGTTAACATGCACAATATGATGCTGCCAGTCCATATGTACTGAGGACAGAAAGTTAGGAAGTCCCAAAATCTAGTTTAGTGATCATCACACAAAATTGCAATGCTGAGTTGTACGCTATAAACAGGATTCAGTTATTATCCATATGTGCCAGTATGGTATGAAGTGCAAGGGATATGGACTGGTCATATTATGTAAGCTGCAGTTGATCATAACTGCCTGACATACTCAGTTTAATGTGTCCCAGCACCAGTTTCTTAAGTTTGTGATTCAAGCAAGTGCTGCTGGTCTGTAGTCATTTAGTTTGTCTACAGTCTAATTCATACTAAAGACACAGGCCAGCTGACTGTATTGCAGAATGTGATGTTTCAACGGTTAGCCAAGCTTCTGAAAGACAATAACTGCACACTTTCTGTTGTCTATTTGTAAGGCCAGTCTTCTCTGAATGTTGATTACTTTCAATCAATCAATTGCATGTTGGCCAGAAAAAATACTAGGTAGAGGTCAGTTGGTGCAGTGTTTTGCTCTCAGTTGGATACCTGCTTTTCATCCTCATTTCATAGCTCTGTTTATCAGATCATTCCCAGTTTGGGTGTGTTGGCTATATGTAACTCATGAAAGCCATTCTGCAGTTAAAAGTCTAAACGTTGATGCCTGAATTATCCTAATCTTAAAAAGGGTTTATTGAGCTATTAGGCCCCACCTTCATAATTTTCATTCTGAAGAGTATTGAAGAAATAATTTGTAAATCATAGTATGTTTTTGCCCGTATAGAAGAAGAAACTTAGTGGATCAGCAAAGTGTCTGGTGTTATTAATTACAAAATATTGTGAGCATAAGGTTGTACTTATACCCAGTGAGCATTTTTTATGGTGTCCCCCTGAAGCACCAAATATTTCTGGAAATCCTTACATCTCCAAATGTGTACTGATCCCATCAAAGTGTTTTCATCTTGTTAGTTTTAGGATTGATTTATATATATATATATATATATATATATATATATATATATATATATATATATATATATATATATTTTTTTTTTTTTAAACAAACACCCCTAGATTCCTTACTGTACTTGTAAGCCTCTTGGGCTCAAATGATGGCTAACTTTTTTCATACTAACTACTGTTTTTGTACACTGAGATAAACTTCACCTTTGTTACAGAATTAGTGATTTTTAAAATTCTGAGTATAAAATTTTCATTTATTTGAATGTTTTATTGGATCTGTGCCTTCTTAGATGTCCTATACACCGTTTGGCTATACAGCTGTCAAAATAGGCTGTGAGAGTTTTAAACACATTTGTAGACCCCGGAAGTAAGAATAGGACATTCTATTCTTTGAGGGCTGGAGTAGCTGCAGATATTCGCTGAAACCATTTTCTCAACTGGATGTGGATGTCTTTAATTTCAAGTTTACTTAGCTTCTAGTTTACTGGTTTCAGCTCCCTCTACATGGATTTACTATGCCACTGCAGTATATACTATGCTTTACCACTTAAACTTTAACAAACTAAGCTGCTTTTAAGACATTTTGTTAATTGCAATTCCATGTTGACCTGAAACAAGAAATATGCATTGTAAACCTCAGATGCTAGAAACTTGTGTAAATTACACATTTTACTACATTCACTACAAGATTACTTGATTGCTGATCACTTAGATTTGCAATATCTGGCTTTGTAAAGACTCCCTTTCTGGTTTAGACTGATTATTGTGTAGGTGGAGGTGCCACTTGTTCAGGGAAAATAAAAGGATCCTTGCTATAATATAATCCACTTTCCCTAACACAACTACAACATTTTATTTACTTTTCAAAGCAGCAGTATATGCTTCATACCTGGATCGACTAACCGTAAAGACTAATAATGCATCTGAATCACATTTATTTGTAAAACCAGTAGTACTAGGGTGCTGTACCGTGTTAGCCATTATGAATGTAGAGAAAAGCCAAGCAAAATGACACCTTTTATTGGCTAACTAGAAAGATTACAATATGCAAGCTTTCGAGGCAACTCAGGCCCCTTCTTCAGGCAAGATGTAAATTTGTAAAACCAATCATTTGTTGCTGCTTAGTCAGAAATTTGGAAATTCTGTACAGAAGTGTAAAGGTTAGCTGGAATTCCTAATGCAAATGGCACTATGTTCTGTAGAGAGCACCCTAATTAGTTGTGATTATTAAAACAAAAGTTTGCACAGTCTGCTTTGTAAATCTTCACTGTGCAATGACTGAATCCATATCATCCTGCTCCTTCAAAGTTCTGAACCAATTCTCTCACTTTAGCTACAGCTCTAAGGTAGTCATGGAAAGGTACACTAGGGTAATCGCTTAACTCTGCTGTGTATTAACATTTCAGTTACTGAAGCAGTCATATATCACACATTGAGAGAGAATCTGTGCTCCAACTCTATCACAAACACTAAATGCTGAAAGCTTGTTTTAAGGAACAGAGCACTTGAAGCCTGGATTGAGAAGTGTTTTGTATTCTGATTGATGTGTGGTGATGATTTGTAGACTATAAAAATATTAATTGGTGAAAAACAACTTTTACACACTTAGTGGCCTTTTTATTATGCTCCTGTATACAGCTAGTCATGTATAGCTGCAATTTAATATATAGTATAATATAAAGTGCAGACACAGTCAAGTGGTTTTATTATCTTCAACCAAAGATTATAATGGATAAAATTGGTGACCTAAGCAACTATGACAGTGGCTGAATGCTGGTTTTAGCATGTTAGAAATGCAACCCTCCTTGTATTTTTCACTCACTACAGCCTCCTGTTTACAGAGCATAGTAATATAAACCAAAAAAAATAATCCAATGACTAATAGTTTTGTTCATTTGAAAGTTCTTAGTAAAATTTGCCAGACTGCTTCATGCTAACAGAAAGGCCAAAAATACAGAAATAACAGCTCTTTAGGACGGTGATGTACAAAAAATGAATGTACATACACAGCATAAATATATGCCTGAAAATCTTTAAGAAGCTGGATGATGCTATCAAGTAAGCAAAAAACAGAAGCCATAAGGCCTTGGTTTCCAGCACGTTGTTGGATTTATGCCCCAAAGAATTCAGGCTGTTCTGGAAAAAAATGGCTTCCCATTCATTTCTAAGCATGGTGTACCTAATAAAGTGGCTAGTATTATCTATATCTTTAACAATAGTTATAATAACAAGTAGATAAGTAACTATTAGATACATTTTTTTTAATTTGCAAGATACTATTTTAAATTGCATGATTTTTTTTTTTTTTTACAAAATTTACCTATAGGTAATAAAGATTATTACTGATTCAAAAATATGTAAGTCTAAATATAGGTATACCTAACTGGAAAAACAGTTGTCATCACTGTTACTAGTGAGAAGCTCATTCATCTAGTGCTGTGGAATCAGTACTATTGTCATTGATACCATCATAATGAATGTCGACATCATTATCTTCATATGATTACACCTGTTTAATATCCTCGCTGCCATCGCTGCCGTGTTGAATTACAGATGCATCAAATTGATTTCCAGCTGCAAGTATCCATTCGGCCAGTTTGGAGAGAGTTGGTTGACGCATACAGCCACGAGCAGTAAATATGTGATTACCCTCACTTAACCATGCATTCCTTTTATGACAGACAGCATCCTTAATTGGCTTATTGAAAGAAATATCTGAAGATTGTAATAAATGGGTCATGCCACCTAAAATTATTACAAAATGAAATTTTATTTTCTTAAGTTCCTCCTTTATAGAAGACATTCGATGTATGCAAAACAAGTAGAGCACCAACAAACCAGAAATGTTATTCCTTTGGGTAGTGTTTTTCTCTTTAAAATTATGAAAGGTAGCAACTTTCCTCTATCTGCAGTACATGCTAACATAACATTAAAGTGAAACGTCTTTTGTCCAGTTGTACATATAGACATAGTTTTTGTGCCTATTTCGTCTATAGTCCTATCAAAAGTCAAGGGTGTCTGATCGGTGTTTCCAGTCTGTGCAAGAACATACGTATGTTCCATTCTCAATTTGATAATATACATTTGAATCTCTAGGAGCTTTGTTTTATACTCATCTGGAAGATGTAGTGCGATGGTAGTTCTTACAGTTCTTACAAACTGAAAGACCATGCTGCTTCATCAAACAAGCTGCCCATCCAAAACATGCTTTAAAGTCTATTGCCATCACAAAAGATTTTTTAAGTTCCAAAGCGTTAACTCTGATTTCAATGCATGAAACAATGATTTCCTGTACCCTTCTATTTGTTACCTAGTCTGTTAATTCTTTTTCTAGGTCTGGAAAACTTGGTGGGGCCCCAGAAGTTTGCCTTTTTTTAAGTAGTCAACATTAAGAACACTTATTTTATATTTAATATAATATCATTTACCAAAACAGCTTTATTCCCAATAGAGAGAATATTTAATAGGCAGTATTTTAAACAGCAAGGATGTTTTTGAACTGGTGTTATATTTTATCTATACTAATAAAAGGCAAAGCCCTCACTGACTCACTCACTCACTCACTCATCACTAATTCTCCAACTTCCCGTGTAGGTGGAAGGCTGAAATTTGGCAGGCTCATTCCTTACAGCTTACTTACAAAAGTTAGGCAGGTTTCATTTTGAAATTCTACGCGTAATGGTCATAACTGGAACCTCTTTTTGTCCATATACTGTAATAGACTGCAGCTCAATTGCCGTGGGAGGCGGAGTTGCGTATCGCGTCATCACGCCTCCCACATAATCACGTGAACTGACTATGAACGCAGTACGTAGAAAACAAGGAAGAGCCCCAAAGAGCGCTGAAGAAAACATTCATTACACAATTGAGAAGGCAGTGAAACAATAAGAAGCGAGCGAGTGAAGCATACAAGCATATTCATAAGTGCAGCTACTGCGGAAACAAAGCACGGTGTAAACCATAAGTTTAAATTAAGTTTATAGAAATGCTCCCGCTGCCGTTTGCAATACCATATTCGCGACATACAAGTTTAATGAGAAGACACGAGGTATAAACGAGACTTTGGATCACTTTGTAACAGAGTTAAAATTGCTGTAGCGAGAAACTTAAGTGCCGGGTCTTAGCTAACATTAAATAAAGCCGTGGACATCGCAACATCACACAAGAGAGCGGCTCACGTGAACTGACTGAACGCAGCACGAGTGATCACTTCGATGAATCAAACCTGTTCAAAAAACACATTACACAATTGATAATGTAGGAAAAGAATATGAACCGACTGACGCATACAGACATTTTCATGAGTGCAGGTACTTCGGAAACAAAGCACTGTGTAAACCTAAAGTTTAAATTAAGTTCATAGACCTACAAAAGGTTGCCATTGATTTGAGGCAAGATTACTTTTCTCCTGTACAACTATACGTTGCATTCTCAACAGTAAGCTTGCACAGCTTGGTCATATTACAACTGGAGTGCTGAACTGACAACGTGGTATACAAAGAGAACTATAACAATTGCAATAAACGAACAATAAAACAGCGTAGAACCCGTGGATTAAATAAAAAGGCTGCTTCCTTGGAGAAGCAAGGAAAAAGGATGACCTTATATGGCGTTCGTTTATAAAACAGCAGAGAAGCTGTGTAAAGGCTGCTTCACAAAAAAACAGCAGAGCGCCTTATATGAGCATGCAGTCAGCTAAAGAAGGGAATCAATAAATAACTATAATCTTAATAAACGAACAAAAAATAGCAGAGAATCCGCGGATTACATAAAGGAAATGGGTACCTGAACAGAAAAGTGAGTCTCAAATAGCTACACAATAACTATAACAATCGTAATAAATGAACAATAAAACAATACAGAACCGCTAAGCAAGGAGAAAGGATGGCCTTATATGGCGTTCGTTTATAAAACAGCGGAGAGGCTGTGTAAAGGCAGCTTCACAAAAAAACAGATCCTTAACAAATTGTTATAGGTATATTTTCCCTCAATTTAAAAAGTTTTTCTTTTCTTCTTAATAAAAATTTAAAAGCAGTACTTTGCTGCTGCGAAGCGAGGAAATTTGCCTATATATATATATATATATATATATATATATATATATGTAGATATGTACAGTGGTGTGAAAAACTATTTGCCCCCTTCCTGATTTCTTATTCTTTTGCATGTTTGTCACACAAAATGTTTCTGATCATCAAACACATTTAACCATTAGTCAAATATAACACAAGTAAACACAAAATGCAGTTTGTAAATGGTGGTTTTTATTATTTAGGGAGAAAAAAAAATCCAAACCTACATGACCCTGTGTGAAAAAGTAATTGCCCCCTGAACCTAATAACTGGTTGGGCCACCCTTAGCAGCAATAACTGCAATCAAGCATTTGCGATAACTTGCAATGAGTCTTTTACAGCACTCTGGAGGAATTTTGGCCCACTCATCTTTGCAAAATTGTTGTAATTCAGCTTTATTTGAGGGTTTTCTAGCATGAACCGCCTTTTTAAGGTCATGCCATAGCATCTCAATTGGATTCAGGTCAGGACTTTGACTAGGCCACTCCAAAGTCTTCATTTTGTTTTTCTTCAGGTGGATTTGCTGGTGTGTTTTGGGTCATTGTCCTGTTGCAGCACCCAAGATCGCTTCAGCTTTAGTTGACGAACAGATGGCCGGACATTCTCCTTCAGGATTTTTTGGTAGACAGTAGAATTCATGGTTCCATCTATCACCGCAAGCCTTCCAGGTCCTGAAGCAGCAAAACAACCCCAGACCATCACACTACCACCACCATATTTTACTGTTGGTATGATGTTCTTTTTCTGAAATGCTGTGTTCCTTTTACGCCAGATGTAACGGGACATTTGCCTTCCAAAAAGTTCAACTTTTGACTCATCAGTCCACAAGGTATTTTCCCAAAAGTCTTGGCAATCATTGAGATGTTTCTTAGCAAAATTGAGACGAGCCCTAATGTTCTTTTTGCCTAACAGTGGTTTGCGTCTTGGAAATCTGCCATGCAGGGCCGTTTTTGCCCAGTCTCTTTCTTATGGTGGAGTCGTGAACACTGACCTTAATTGAGGCAAGTGAGGCCTGCAGTTCTTTAGACGTTGTCCTGGGGTCTTTTGTGACCTCTCGGATGAGTCGTCTCTGCGCTCTTGGGGTAATTTTGGTCGGCCGGCCACTCCTGGGAAGGTTCACCACTGTTCCATGTTTTTGCCATTTGTGGATAATGGCTCTCACTGTGGTTCGCTGGAGTCCCAAAGCTTTAGAAATGGCTTTATAACCTTTACCAGACTGATAGATCTCAATTACTTCTGTTCTCATTTGTTCCTGAATTTCTTTGGATCTTGGCATGATGTCTAGCTTTTGAGGTGCTTTTGGTCTACTTCTCTGTGTCAGGCAGCTCCTATTTAAGTGATTTCTTGATTGAAACAGGTGTGGCAGTAATCAGGCCTGGGGGTGGCTACGGAAATTGAACTCAGGTGTGATACACCACAGTTAGGTTATTTTTTAACAAGGGGGCAATTACTTTTTCACACAGGGCCATGTAGGTTTGGATTTTTTTTCTCCCTAAATAATAAACACCATCATTTAAAAACTGCATTTTGTGTTTACTTCTGTTATATTTGACTAATGGTTAAATGTGTTTGATGATCAGAAACATTTTGTGTGACAAACATGCAAAAGAATAAGAAATCAGGAAGGGGGCAAATAGTTTTTCACACCACTGTATATATATATATATATATATATATATATATATATATATGTGTGAATGTATGTATGTATATATGTATGTCTACATATATGTAGATATGTATATATATATATATGTGTATATATATGTAGATATGTAAATATGTATATGTATATATATGTGTCTGTATGTGTGTATATATATATATATATGTGTGTGTATGTGTGTATATGTATGTGTATATAAATGTAGATATGTGTATATATATATATATATATATATATATATATATATATATATATATATATATGTGGATGTGTATATGTATATATATATATATATATATATATATATATATATATATATATATATATATATATATATATATATGTAGATATGTATATATATGTATATATGTATATGTATATATGTTTACATAATCTCTTTAACACACTACTTCTCCGCTGCGAAGCGCGGGTATTTTGCTAGTGTTGTAATATAAATTAAATTACTTATGCAGGCCCACCTAGTGGAGGATCTAATTTTAAGTCTTTTAGTCTAATTATGCTCTTTATCCTTTTGGTTATGAAGTGATTTATATGTTGCTTCAATACTAAACTTATAAAATGCCCCCAACATGGATTATGTGTAACAACTACAGAACAGTAAGAGGTAGGATAAACAATAGCCTGTAATTTAAGATCATAAGGTTGCAGCCTGGATTGTGTTCTGATCAATCAGCAAGGCAGTTTTGCTGCCATATTTTATAAACAAAAGATCCATTCCAGTTAGAATAAAGACCCTATCCCTCAAAAAAACAAAAAAACAGGCCATTCCCAAAAATCTTCCCAGTTGCTCACAAATGCTATGCTTTTATTTCCACACCAGGTTTCTAACTAGCAGTGAAGGGAATGCAATCTTCTATAAATCACATTCCCTTTATATAATCTTGGTAAGGAACCAGACACAATTAAATTCTGACATTTTCTTTAAGCTTTGGTACATAAAGATATTAAGTTCCTCTTTAATACCTCAGATTTCTGCAAATATATAATTAGTGCCAACATGCAACAATAAGACAACTTTTTGGTTGACCAAAAGATCCAATTTAGCCTCTATGTCGGAAACATTTGCCTCTGAGAGGCATTTAACTATAACTGCCGGATTAACATAATTTGGAATTCTAACATTCCACACCATGGAGTCACCAATTATGAGCACTTTATTGCTCTCAATCTCAACAGATGCTGAGAGATTCTGAATTGGTCACTTGGGTGCCTTGTTCTTATTACCCCCTTGCCCTGTGGGTGAATTGGTTATTCTGGGTGTGCACTGACTACAGTGGGACTTGGAGTGACTGAAGCCAATTCATAAAAAACAAAGTCAACCTAATTTTCTTTTTTACTAATTATTACCAGATTCCTCACGCCATCCTCCAAAGACTATTTTGCCAACCAACTCTGAGTTATCTCTGCATGTTTGGCAGGTAAAGCTGTCTGTACTGTTGACCGAAATACCTCAACTGTGCACACCGCAGGACATACAACATATAAACGAGACCTCAACAGGGAAAGCACAGACTGAACTTATATTAAACACTGAGTTCATGTTTTTCACTCCAGTTGAAATTTTTTTTTCTGACCAATTGGAATACCCTTTAGTTCAATACTGTTAAACATTCCGTACATAAAAGAACCAAGGCTGTGCTTTGGTTCCACTGCTGCTTGTGCTTTGCTTTCACTGCTGCTTTTGTTTCGTTTCCACTGTTGCTTGAGCTCCTTAGGCACTGAGCTTCATATTTTTCTTATCTTCTTAACATATATTAATCAAGAATTTATCATTTTCAGTCACTTTTATTAGAAAAACCCTCAAATAGCTTTTTACTCAACACTTACCTGCTAATCAACTCCTTTTGTTCTCTCCTAGGCCAATAAATATTCATTTAAACAGTACCATCTACACTTAATTCCATTTCATATTAGATAACTTTTCCAAATTCCAAAATTTTCAGATCATTTACATAAACTTAGCTTGTTGGAGGCATTTGATGGCTTACTTCTGTGAAGCCGGTCGCATAATGTGATGTGTCCAGCGGCTGTAAAATCAAACAGGTTTATGTTAGTCTTTAGTCTTAGGGATTGGCTCTGTGTGCATGAAAGTTGAAAGGCAATGGATGCTTGCCTGGTATAACAATACATATAATGCAATGATGGGAAAAGAGGAACATAGGAACTTTGGATCTTTTATACAGAAGAAATGCTCCTTTGTCTGATGTTTCATGTGCAATAACTGAATGGAAAAAAAAGAAAAAAAGGCCAAGATTTTGGCTGAAGTCACCAAATATTTTAACCCTTTGTACAGAAAGGGTTTCATCAGGCAGTGCACTATTAGTTGTCAGTAAAAGGGGCAAGCTCCACAGTGCTTAAAGGTCCAAACACAATTGCTAAATGTGACTTGACCAGCGATTTTCAGTTGTTTAAAATGACATGGTCCAGTGAAAAGATAACTGTGGTTGGCAAATCAGACATACCCCATGCTTAGACATCATGTAATACAACATCATTTTTAGTCAAATATACAGGACCACTTTAAAACTTCATGCAAAAAGTTTAACCCTAACAAGTCCTCCCTTTTGGTTCTGTTAGAGCAGTTAACTAAACAATTTTTTTAGCTAAGTTTTTTTTAATTACCAGATTTATAATGATTCTCAGTTTGAGAAAGGATATCATTAAATATAGTTCTGACATAATAATAATAATAATAATAATAATAATGATAACAGTAATAATAATATATTTTATTTATACAGTGTGCCTTTCTAAGCACTCATGGACACTGAACAAACAATAAATAAAAAACACATTATAAACAAAACTTAAAATATCAGAAAATATTAAAATTAAAACCAAACAAAGCTGCTGTAATCATAAAGAAAAAGCCATTTTAAACAGATGGGTTTTAAGTTTACATTTGAAAGTTGAAAATGATTTGATATTTCTAATCTCAGTAGGTAGTGAGTTCCAGAGCTTGGGAGCAGAACGGCTGAATGCTCTGCTCCCTATGGTGGTTAGACGGGCGAGAGGGACGGTCAGATGGATGGAGGAAGAGGATCTAAGGTTACGGGAGGTAATGGAAACATGAAGAAGGTCGGACAGATATGGAGAGGTTATGAATGGCCTTAAATGTTAACAGAAGAATTTAAAATCAATTCGAAACTTAATCAGGAGCCAATGAAGCTGCTGCAAGACCGGAGTAATATGTTGGATAGACGGGATTCGAATAATGATGAAAGCAGCAGAATTCTGTACTAGCTGAAGCTTATGGAGAGATTTATTAGAGAGACCATAGAGGAGTGAATTGCAATAGTCCAGATGAGAAGTAACAAGACTGTGAACAAGAATGGCAGTGGGGCACACCTGGAATATCAGTGGTGGATTGGGATGTAAAAGTTTTAAGCTAAATGAACTGAGTGCGGCCTGCGAGATAGGATCTGAACCAATCTAGTGGAGTGTGGGTAATTCCAATCAAATATAATCTATTAAGGAGGGTGGTATGACAAATAGTGTCAAAGGCCACACTCAGATCAAGGAGGATTCAGCAGCAGGAGGTCATTAGTAATTTTAACAAGTGCCATTTCTGTACTATGGAGGGGGCGAAAACCAGACTGGAACTCTTCATATAGATTATTGGGACTGAAGTTGGATAGCTACTATTTTTTCAAGAATTTTGGAGATGAAGGGCAAATTAGAAATAGGGCGAAAATTATTGAAGTTAGTAAGATCAGCACCAGTTTTTTTCAGTATTGGGGTTATTGCAGCAGTTTTAAAAGATGAAGGAACAGTACCAGTAGTGAGAGAAGAGTGAATTATAACAGAAATAAGAGGGACCAGAGAGGGGAGGCAGGCTTTAACCAGAACTGTGGGAAGGGGGTCCAGCTAACAAGTAAATGGCTTAGATTTGCAGATGCGATCTGAGATTTCTGAGAAGGTGGTATAGGCGAGTGTAGTTCAGAGTAAATACAGAGAGAATCTGGACTGAGGTGCTGATGTATCCTCTGGATTTTCCAATTAAAAAAGGACGTAAGAGAATTACAGAAAGCAGTTGAGTAAAGGTGAGATGGTAAAGAGTCTGGAGGTTTTGTAACATTATTAAGTAATGAAAACTAAGACTTGGTGTTACCTTTATTACAATAATTAACTGAGCTATGCAGTCCTTATAATAAAATACATGATTTTTATGCATCTCTTTGTGGACAAAGAGTCCAGTTTTTTTATATAACCATTCAAGTTGCCTGCCCTTGGCTTTCAGAAGCCGAAGTTCAAGCATACACCAGGGGGCAGAAAAAGAAAAGGAAACAGATCTGGATTTTAATGGAGCGAGAGAATTAAGAATACCATTGAGTCCAGTGTTATAATATGAGACCAATTCTTCAAGAGTGGATAAATTATAAAAGTTCATGTGGGAGTCAGTTCTAGAAGAAATAAAATACAAGTTAATATTCTTAATATTACGGAAAGATATGAGATGGGGGAGCTTAGTAATAGAAAAAGTAAGTTTAGCATTAAATGAAAGGAGAAAATGATCAGTTATAGTGAGTTCATCTGCTGTAAGATCAAGAGGGACAACACCAGAGCAGCAGATCAAGTCCAAGATATGTCCTTTAAAATGGGTGGGAATATCAGTATACTGCTGGTATCCAAAACTCACAAGGCAAGATAAAAAGTCTCTAGTGAGAGGGATATTGATATTTTCCATATGTATATTAAAATCCAAACAGAATTATGTTTGAAATAATTGCAGATAAATGGGTAAGAAAGGTAGTAAGGTCATTCAAAAAATCATTGTTCAATTTAGGGGGGTGGTAGACAGTTGCGATGATGGTAGGAACAGGCCCAGACAACTATCACACAGTGGATTCAAAAGAGCTAACAGCAGGAGCAGACAACGGCAGGACTTCCCACTTCTCGCAATAAATTATCGCAATACCTCCTCCCTGGCCAGAGGCACGGGGTTGACAAATGTAAGCAAACCCCCGGGAGGTGGATTCATTAAGTTGAGAAAAGTCTTGGAGTTGCTGCCATGTCTCGGTTAAACAGAGAAAGTCAAACTTACAGTCAGTGAGGAGGTTTTGGATGAGATGGCCCTTGCTCGTGAGTGAGCGGATGTTCAGTAGACCAAAACTGACAATGGTGCATTTAGCAGCGGTGGCAGCATTCCTATCTGTGTTACATGGAGGGTTCCAAGAGTTAGACCAGAAGGAGTTAATTCCTTTCGAGGTGTCCATTCGGGATCTCTGGTGGGACCCACGATGGATGTATCTTCAACGAGGGAGAAATATGACATCCGGGTTGAAATGCAGCATAGACAGCAGAGGAACAGACTGATGGAGACGCAGTCGAAGAAGCTCAGCAGCTGAGTACTGGAGCAGACCCTTCGCAGGTTGGATAGTGAGCAACAGGAAAGACCAACAAACATAAACCAAATGAATATCCTGCCAGTCCACATTGTAGACGAGGCCACAAGCAGCCCAGGCATCCAGAGAGTAAATCAGGTAAGTTTCAAAACGGGGTTAGGCTGAAGCTAATGTATACACAGGCGTACACAGCCATGCAGAGATATCAGCAATAACGGTAATATCACAAGCAAAATCACCAGTCATAGCTAAAATCAACAGTCTAGTTACCAGCAGGCAGTGGCGACCAGTCCCACCAGCATTCACTCAAACCGGAAGTATATCTTGTCTAATCACAACAAGAATACCATTTGCTGTTATAAGCGAGCCCTGCTACCATCTAAGAATATAATTTGAAAATTATTTGTATCCTTAAAGAGCAGTGGTTTTATATCAAACATTGAAACCTTGCCATGTTCCTTCTGTAATGGAGTGGCTATGGCAGTTTGGAGTGAACAGTTCAGATAGGCCAAAGTAACAAGCCCCATACCAAAATTTGAGCAAACATGAATAATCGTTTTGTCTACAGACAAGTAGATACCATTAAAGGTCAACCGTTGTTACACCCAAAATGAAAGGAGTACTCTTTAGAGCTTGGGAATTTCTGGGAGAGCTTATAACAATATAATAGTGATTTGTCTGTGCAGTTAAATTAACATAAAGTGATCAATTTCCAAAGCAGTCCCACTAAGTATAACTTTAAGCTGATCATATTTCCTACTTTATCCCTGCCTGTTTGTGTTTGATAGTGGCATTAGTTGGATTTTCCCTTCTAAAAATCTCAGAAATTAGTTTTTGTAAGTTTTCCCTTAACTTAAGAGGTTCTAAATGTTGTAATTAAACATTGTCAAATGTTCTAGCAATGCCATATCTTTTCATGGGTTAGACTAACTGTAAGGTTTCCTTCTGATTCAATAAATATTACCTATATTAGTTTTACAAAAAAAGTAATCAAGTTTAACTGCATATTAATTAAAATTGTATGTATTTTTAAAGCATGTTAATATTTTTTTTCAGCAGAAATAATTTGAAGATTAATTTCTAAGACAAAATAGTTTTAGTAATCACTTGCAAATACAGTACATAAAATATATAGAATAAACAGGTTAACACTAATCAGTCAATAGCATAGTTTTTTTTTTTAACCACATCATAATGCAAATTAGTCTAGCACTTTGATTGGTTCTGTCAGTAATTCTGTCTAAAAAATGATATTTAAAATTGAAAAATAAGACATTTTTGATTTTCTGGCTATTTATTCAGCCAGTTGTTTAAGCAGACCAGTTCGTTTATACTGATCATTTGAAGGGATGCTCTTTCATATTAACAACATACTGTATCTTTATATGGAAAACAAAAGTTCACAGGGGACTGGTGTTAGGAAACAATACTTTTAAAATAAACTGTTACATTACTCATTACTTATAGTATAGTAACTAATTATGTCATATTGTTACTTATTATAAAATGTAATGTGTTACAAACAGTGCATTACTGTGGCATTACTTTTCCTTCTAGTAGATGAAACTCATACTTATCAAAATAAATCTATTTACTTGAACAAAGAAAAAAGAAATATTGTAAGATTCACTACAACTCCATTCTAGATCAATATGATAACATTATGCAGGACTCAATGCTATTCTTTTATTATGCAGCTTTTAGTGATCTTTATTTTAAGACTGTTATTTCTTAGGATGTTAGTTCTAGCATTGGGTATAGCAGAACATAAGTTACATAAAGCTTATTTTAAATTTAAATGTAGTGGCCAACTAGTTCTCAGTTAAGAAAATATATTTAGCCTTTGATGTGCTGTTAAGTAAATAGCATCCATCTTTTTTTTCATTCTCAATGCGAGGCTCATTGTATGAACACTAGCCACTGTGCTACCCAACCGCATTCATTAATATATATATAGCAAATAACTATATTATAATCAAATTGACAGTTTCTAAATCTTCTTATATAATACACTACCGTGGCTGTCCGTTTGTCTGTCCAGGATTTTTAATCACCTGTAGCTCGCAAACCGTTTGAACTTTTGACCTGACATTTGGTACACATATACTACTTGATGTCTACTATCCACTTTCGGGGTGATGATTGACCTCCAAGGTTATTCCTCTTTTTATTTTCATCTTATTTTATTATAGAATCAACTCTCGGCAGCGGCCAGCAGGGCGGCCGTGTGGCGCATGTGTACGGACACCGTTCTCATCCCTACCACCTTCGCCATCACTTCCCCTACCTCTTCATATCTTAAATCATTCTTGAAGCAGATAGAAGACTTAAATGCCAACTTAAGTGGAAAATTAAGGAAAACGTACTAAGTAATTTCAACACAAACACTGACTTAATCAGTTTTAACATGAAACGATGCCAACGAAAGAAGAGAAGAAGCGGGCCGCTAGGGTGGAAAAAAGAAAAGCTGCTCAGGAAGCAGCAAGCACATCAACCTCTGAGTAAACGAATGCTAAACGTACAGAGAGAGTATGAAAACTATGAATGCTCAAGTCAAATGTATTAATTTATTATCGTGCAGTGCGCCGTTACTGGGTAGGTTTATATTACTGGATTGTACACAGATATATTCATTTGTGATTTGTGATTGATTTGTGGCTCCACAAATGAGTGGTGTACCATCCAGCACATTTGCTTCTTGTCTTATATTAGATCCTGCTGCAATGATCACCGATTCCCTGTAAAGTGACAAATATTTTCTAGCTAACTAAGCTAGGACTATGTAATTGCTCTCCTGTAGCTTCCACCAATGTAACAGACCAAGACAATATTGATATGTTGCTCAGCAACTGATTTTGTGGAGGAGAAGCGAAGTATTAGTGGCTTATTTTCAGATTCTGATAATAGTTGGTATGTTCACGTTTTCTTTCAGAGTGTTTTTTCTGGTGTATGTGGCTCACTACGAAAATCATTACCAAGAAACAACATTGGAAAATATCAAACAAAGTTGACCCACTGCTATTAACAGATTTGGATTGATTTGGCACTGCTTCATTAACAATGTGTGTACAGTCAAATGAACATGATTAAATAAATGCATTTAGAGGTTGCATTAAAAAATTTAATTACAGAAATGTTTTAGCATGTTATTCTCACACTTTAATGATAATTAATCAGCAGACCTAATAAAAATATACCTGGTCATGTACTTTGTCTATAATCAGATCATTTATTAACACTGTTGGTAGTGACACAGGCAGTTGTAGCATTTACTTCATAAACTTCAAACTGTACTAGTTTTTATTGCAAATGAAATTCTCACCAGCAAATGTGTGTACCAGAATTACCAGATAAACAAGCAAGCATACATGTTCATGCTCGCATCCATAATGTTACCCTAATTTATATCCGCCCAGTGTCTAAGCTAGGCTCCCAGCCTTGTTTCCCACTAAAGAGCAATATCTGTGCTGATCAGTAGGTGTCAGTCTTCCCTTCAGAAGATGTCATCACTACTGTCACTAATGCAAGACACTGGCCCTTTCCAGGGATACATCTGATTTGCAAGAGTTGTACCTATGCTTCTTACTGATGTTAAAAATCTTCTGTCACTAGCTGGGATTCTTGATTTATGTCTGGGCTTTTCAATTCATATACTGTAGACTTATATCCACACTCTGCATAAGACAGTTATCTCTGCTGTGCCCATTTATTACTGTTTGTCTGTTTTCTATATTACTTTGGCCCAAGGAGGCATAAGATTAATTATCTGTTTTGTACTGACACCAATAGCTGTTTGTTAATACAAATAGAGAGATAGTTTAAACTAAGTTAAGACACTCTGGTCTTGAGTGTCCCAATTCCGAAAACACTGTTAAATACCATCCCCTAAGCTTTCTCCCATTTTTATTAGTTAACAAATTTCTCTTACATTTCACTCCCTTAATGTTAAAACCTATAGTGTACCCTGTAATAATAACATCAACTACAGGTTGAGTATCCCTAAACCAAGTCAAGACAAGTTGGGGCGCAGGCACTAGTACAGTATGTTGCCACACCCACTACACAACAAAACAACTCGGGATCCCGGTTTCAGATGCCCCACAGCCTCTGGACCACATGACCTTGCTCAACACACAGTCCATAAAAGCTTTGAATAGAGTAGGAGCAAGAACACACCCCTGACAAACCCCAGAATCAAATGGGAAAAACGAAGAGGTCCCGCCTCCACTCTGCACAGCACTCATAGTACCAGTGTATAGGCCGGCCATGATATCCAGCAACCTTGAGGGGATCCTGCGAATCCCTAAACTGAAATTCCAAAATCCTCTGAAATCCTAAGCTTTTTGAGTGCAGTCCATGACTACACCTATGTTGCCTCTAATGTTTTTTTTTTTTTTTTTTTTACTGCTAAGCGGATGTGACCAACATATGTGCTTTTTCCAAATGTATTTATTCATTCTGAATGGGGAGGCTCAGTGGTTCTCCTGTGAAGCATCCAGTACCGTCATTTGATCATCTATTAGGGAGATGGGGAACCCAGTGAAGCACCACAATGTGGACAGATGCTATGCAGCAGTTTCAATATGCTGCATGACAGGGTTTGGAAGGTGCAATATGATAACACCTGTGCACTAGTTCAAAAGTGCTATGCAGCACCCGTGAAAAACAACACAGGATGCTACAAGTGGAATATTGAGAAGGGTCCAGGTAGGGCTGGGCAGTTTTTTCAGTTACATTAATTTGAATTAAATTATTTTTTTTAATGACATTCAAATGTCAATGTTATTTATTTATTTATTTATTTTTTTACTAAATGGTGCAGTGAAACAGTCAAGCAAACACCTTAGTTTCATCAGCTGGTCAGTGATGTACAGTCAAAACATATTGTAATGACTTAGCCAAAAGTCTTCATAAAACAGAGTGTCTCATGATCTTAGTCCTTTCAAGAGGCATAAAAGTAGGTATACTCAGAGCACTGTGGAAGGGGGTCCTGTGCAGTAGAGCTGCATCAGCTCATTGTTGACAAGGTACCGAGGGGCAGGAATTAGGGATGAAACCGGGGAACCAAGGGGAAATGGCAGCCTTTTGTATGGTAATAGTGCCACAAGTAAGGCTGTGTTTGGACTGCAAAAACTTTGAAACAGGAGGTTGAAAAAAGAATAGAGTAAGGACTTAAGTGACAGCATTTTCCATGGCCATAACAATGGAAAGATTTGTGATAGCATAATTGTTCCTTTGAGTGTTTCTATTGGTAGAAATAACCTGTTTGATTTCTGAACTGCAAACTGTTACTGTGGTTTTTTTTCTTGCTTCTGGGAAGGGGCATTATAATATTAATGTGGAAAAACGTGATAAGTGTCACTTCTCTCATGAATGTGCTTATTCCAAAAAAAGCTGTAATGTTATGTCAAATGTCTGTAATTGGTTCAGATATGAAAGTTTAGATGTCGAACATAATAATGCAAAATGAAAAATTTGCAAAAAGACAATAGCAGTTAAAAAAGGCAGCACATCCACTTTATTTCTGCCATTACAAAAGAAACAACAGAATGGAGCCTGTTCAAGAACACAGGATGAAGTTAAAGAATGCCCCAACCAAAAGCACCCGAGTATTTAGCATGGACCACACAAGGCATGCTCAATGGCGTAGCTGGGGGGGCAAGGGGGGACATCTGTCCCCGGGCGCAGCATTCAGGGGGCACCAAATTTTCCTTCCCCATTGCATTTTGGCAAACAGGAGGGGGCGCAAAATCTTCAGTTGTCCCCGGGAACTGAAAACCCTAGCTACGCCTCTGGGCATGCTCCCTGTTATACATCCCTTTAGCCATCTGATTACATTAGGAGCAGAAAAGGCTTTGTCTAGAGCTGAGGGAAGAAAATGTCCATCATACTTCTTACCCTGATACACTGGCTAGGCTATGATTAGGAAAAGAACAAGCAGTCTGTCTGCAGCAAGCAGGCTATCAAAGCACACTTGGAGGAGGCAACTCATGCTGGAGACCCAGAGTTAGAGGGGAGATGCTAGCTAGCTAGTTTACTTTGCAAGCTAAACTGTTTGTTTAAAGCAAAAAAAAGGAAGAAAAAGTAGTCCCCTGTGGTAAAGGTGTGTCTTAGGTATACAGTAATCCCTCCTCCATCGCGGGGGTTGCGTTCCAGAGCCACCCGCGAAATAAGAAAATACGCAAAGTAGAAACCATATGTTTATATGGTTATTTTTATATTGTCATGCTTGGGTCACAGATTTGCGCAGAAACACAGGAGGTTGTAGAGAGACAGGAACGTTATTCAAACACTGCAAATAAACATTTGTCTCTTTTTCAAAAGTTTAAACTGTGCTCCATGACAAGACAGAGATGACAGTTCTGTCTCACAATTAAAAGAATGCAAACATATCTTCCTCTTCAAAGGAGTGCGCGTCAGGAGCACAGACTGTCAGAAAGAGAGAGGATCTTGCCTGAAGAAGGGGCCTGAGTTGCCTCGAAAGCTTGCATATTGTAATCTTTTTAGTTAGCCAATAAAAGGTGTAATTTTGCTTGGCTTTTCTCTACAGAGGAAAGCAAACAAATCAATAGGGCTGTTTGGCTTTTAAGTATGCGAAGCACCGCCGGTACAAAGCTGTTGAAGGCGGCAGCTCACACCCCCTCCATCAGGAGCAGAGAGAGAGAGAGAGACAGAGAAAAACAAACAGTCAAAAATCAATACGTGCCCTTCGAGCTTTTAAGTATGCGAAGCACCGTGCAGCATGTCGCTTCACAAAGCAGCTGCACAGAAGGTAGCAACGTGAAGATAATCTTTCAGCATTTTTAGATGAGCGTCCGTATCGTCTAGGTGCGCGAACAGACCCTGCTCAGACCCCCTACGTCAGGATCAGAGAAAGTCAGCGCAAGAGAGAGAGAGAGAAAAGTAAGTTGGGTAGCTTCTCAGCCACCTTGTATGAAATCAACTGGGCAAACCAACTGAGGAAGCATGTACCAGAAATTAAAAGACCCATTGTCTGCAGAAATCCGCGAACCAGCAAAAAATCCGCGATATATATTTAAATATGCTTACATATAAAATCCGCGATAGAGTGAAGCCGCGAAAGGCGAAGTGTGATATAGCGAGGGATCACTGTAGAGAAGAGCAGTGAGGGCTATAGAAAAGTTTGTAAAGAAAACTGCAGAAATTTAAGGGCTGTGGAGACCATAGGGAAGAAGAATGAGGGCTACAAATGTAAATTTTGTAATAAATTACAAAAAAAATACAGAAAAGTCTGCACAGAGAGATGGCTTTTTATTTTGCACTTTTCTCGTTGACAATAAAAATAAGTACGTTTTTGTATTTTCAGTTTGCAAAATAAGAAAAATGAGAACAGCGCTTCTTTTTTTTTTGTTTTTTCTGTTAAAATATTTAAATGGATCATGAATATTCATCAATCAGCCATAAATATAAAGAAATTGAGATTTTTTTTTGTTGTATCACCCAGCTTTAGGTCCAGTTGCAGACCTGAACAGCTCCACAATTCAGCTTATATAACTGGGGGTATACGTAATATTACTAACATGTACTGCAAAGCGACAACTTACTCAACAGAGGACAGCTCTGGGAAAGCAGCTAGCCTCTATTGGGAAAGTTCCACACCAGAGGTCTCATTTATAAAACTCCTTAAGTTCGAATGTGAAAATATGCATAAGCTTAACAAAAAATGCAATTTTATTTTCGCTAGGACCCTTACTGCAATATGAGTACTGTTAACTGTCCTGATTACATTAGGAAAACTGCTGCCCTTTTAATGTTGGAATTTTTTTATGTTAGCAATACCCTTTTGTGTTTTATGGATGTACATCCACAGTATATGAAAATTAGATTTAATACCTCACCAGTCAATTAACGCTTCCAGCACAGCAGGCATGATGGAATGAAATTTGCCTGAGATATTTCTGACTTGTTTGACAGTGCTCTGAGAAGTGACAACTGGTAGCTGATATAAATTGATGGAAAACCAAAAAAGTCACTCAGTGCAATTATGCAGCATTGGCCCTCTTAAAAGGGAACTAAAGTAAATAATAATAAATGCCCAGTTATAGACATTATTATACAGTAGGTGTAAGTCATCATTTATCTAGTTTGGCTACATTTCTCTACTTGATCACTTTTGATATTTCATTATGTAAATGCAAATATTCCAAAATCCAAAATATCCAAAATCTGAAATGCTTCTAGTCCCACAGACTTCGGGTTAGTTATACTCAGCTTTTACCAATAATGTTTTAATTAAACTGACTTTAGCTGCCATATGCTTCTCCTAGTGTAATGTGGTGATAGCCACTAATGTAGTACTCAATGTTTATTAAATTCTGATTAACCTTTGGAGGTGGGGTAGTGGGCATAATCTAAATTACACTCAACCATATATCCTTGAAGGTAACTTTGTAATCCTTGTTTACCTGTATTGCTACAGATACATCTGAAACAATTTTAGTTGTATATGTCCACTCACACCAAGTAACAGTGTGCCTTTAATATTTGGTAATTCTAGAGACACTCTATAAATTGTTTCTGTGTGATGCTTCATGTCACAGGACTATTTAAAAAAAAAAAAAAGGCAGGTGCAGATTTAAAATATGGAGCATCTCTGCAGGCTAAAACTGTCCGGCTGACAAGATAGCAGATTGGATTGGCTAGATAGCAGGCACGTCACATTAATTGAAAGTGATATCTGCATCGCCTAGCAAAAACTGAGTGGAGAAACCAAAGAATGGGAGAATTAGTTTTTGAAGTCATTTAGGAAATCAAATTTAAGAGATTGTGGTGAGAGAGAGAGAGAGAGATGCAGCAAGGCAGGTCTGAGCAATCTCAGGCAATATAAGTTTCCTTTGTTGCGGTGAAGGGCCAAACCTGCAGTAGGATCATGAAGACAGGGGAGACTGTGGATCCAGATTATACTCTGTGGGTACTGACTGGAGGTGGCAGAGATGGCTCCCAGCAGATTGATTGAAGATGGCAGTTAAGGAAATGGAAGTGTGGCTGAGTTCACAGCAAAGGCTGTCAGGGCTTCTGATGCAAAGCAGTGGAAAGGTATGAGTTTGTTGGATGAGGAAATGCTGTTGGTGTAACCAGTGGAGGTACTGCAAGTAAGTGGGGTGAGCAATTCATCACTTGTTGTGTTTGTCAGGAAGGTGGCAAATCAAGTGATGTGAGCACCGCTTATGGGCTGAGTGAGGGTATGCATCATTAGTGGGCTGGAGAAACAAAGGAAACATTTAAAGTGATGCTGCTGAAAGTTCTTAACTAATTTAATTGGTTATGACTTTTCCTTTTTTAATGCCCTGTTTTTATGAACATTTATTTATTAAATATTTAATAACTACACTTTGTACACTTTGTAATTTAAATTCATATGCATTTAGGCAATTTGAACCTTGTTGTGTCTGTCACTCACTGCTCGTCCATCTCGGTTACAAACTACTAGGGGGACAGTTGGGTGTCAGGTACACATCCCAGATGTTGACTCTTGCCATTCTGTACTAGGTTATTATCCTAATCACATTTTCCAAACTACAGTTTATGTTACCATTTAATCCCTATTGGTTTACAAGTTAAATCCAAAACAATCACTCAGTATTTCTTTTTATGAAAACAATAGTTTCAAAGAAACAATAATTACTAAAATAAACTATAGCTAATAATGTTGCATGTATTAATAATTCAGTTGCCTTGTTGTGCTTACCATTATATCTCTTTATATAGTGCCAAGTATTTCATGGTTCAAATCCTCTTTGAAATACTTTGTCGCAGAAAAATATGTATCAAGATTTTAGCGCATCCATTGATGGATTTGATCCATTGATCCTTAGGATCCAATACCCCATAGCAAAAGATATCTTTGAGATTACTTTTTCTTTTGGTGTCAGAGGTTAAAAGCACATAATACTTTGAATTTTTGTAGTTGGTTTGTGTGCGTTGAGGACCCATGATTCCTTTAACTAGAACTTCAGTGTGTTTCAATAACTGGAGGTTCAGTTGAAAACTTATTGATGGTTTGATCCTTTCAAGTTTCAGTGCTGTGGGAATAACTGGTATGGCTCATTTCTCTTTGGGGCCAGGCAATTCTTTTTCTCAAAGACTTTTACTATAGTCCAATCTTCAGTTTCAGACTCATAGGCTGTTTTACAGCAGACTAATGAGGGTTTTTTCTTATTAGTAGTCAGTATTGCAACATTTCATGTGTAATTGTTGAAGGTGCTTGTGGATCCTATAGGGAAGGGGAAGATGGCAGTTGTTGCATTGAGTCACCTATTAATATCTCATGAGGTGTTAGGCCTGTAGTTTTGTTAGGGGTTGCCTTTATTTACACTGTAGTGGTCAAACAAATAGCATTTTTATTCCAGTTTCTGACTATATCAAGCCCTTGGCATGTTTGTAATGGTCAAATTAAGCTCTGCAGATGGTAAGCACAATGTGTACGTTTTCTTTAATTTTTGCCTTCAATAAGGACTTGACCGCTATCGATGTATCTGCTTTGGCCATAGCTGCAACTTACATTCAATTGAAAATTATATCTATCACAACAAGTAAATACTCATAGTATCTAAATAAAGTCAATCTGAATATACAGTATACTTGGGGAAGGGGCATCTAGTTGGTCTTGCAATATTCAAACTAATATTCATACCTTTTCTGCCATGAAGGTAAATCCCAAGTAAACTAACATCCATTTACTACAACACAATGTCAGTCATTTTCCCCAGTTTTTCACCTTTGTCAATTATGTTATGTTTTATCAAGTGTAAAAAAAAAGAGGTATAATTGAAAAGCTTGTATACCAAATTTGCTAACCAAGGCAAAATGGAATGGGGAATCACAGGTTATTGGTCAGGGAAAACCCTGGGACTGGTCCCATTAATATGACAACCTAACAAAAGCCAAATGTTATAACTCTTCTACATATACTGTAACATGCAAAGGTCTAAGGGTGGGAACCAAATTCAAAAGAAATTATCCAGAATAGTATGAAGGTTATTACTCAAAGGGACATAAAAAGGAGATATCTGAGTACTATTTATTTTTTGTTTTTTTTTCTCTCTATCTGTCACACTCAGGCTCTCCTTTATATCTCTGTTAGTGCAGTGTCTTAATTACGACCCACGGACAGTCGATGAGAAAACTGGAACCAACTGCGCCATCAGCCTCCTTCTCCCCATTAAACATCTTCTGGGCACACGAACATACACATCCACCATTTTATTTAAATCTTGCATCAACACAGACCTTTCTCACATTCTATTCTGCCCCACCCCCTAGTGATGATTAATCCCTCTTATTGTCAGTGTACTTCTTCATCCTGTACTGATTTGTGACAATGCTTTTGCTTATGGTTGGAATTGTCTTGTCCATCAAGTGTTGTCAAATGCAACACATTTAATTTGGTACAAAATCATATGCCCATGAAGCAGTTCATACAGAGAAATACCAATACTGTATGTGCTTGCTGCATGGTTCTGAAAACATACAGGAAATTTATAATAAATTATTTTCATGGCCTGTAGTTTAAACAAAAGGTTTCATTGTTTCCTTGAGAATACAATTAAATCTTTCAATTTTCTCATTAACTTGAGGATAAAAAATGGCTGATCTAGTGTGCTGAATGTCTCCCTTTTGTTGAAATGTAAGAAGCACAGAGGAAGTGAATTGAGGATCTTTATTGGACACAAGTTTTTTGGGCTCCTATAATGACTGATAGTTGTTTTACCTAGAAAGGAACTACATCTAAAAAGTAACCTGCTAAGTAAAATTAATTAATTAATTAAAATTAATTTTGCTGCAGTTATAATGTGTGATGACAATGAAGCTGTCTGCAAAGAGCTCTATCATATAACTCACCCAATTTCTGCCATTGACTGTTTTGCCAAGTGTTGGCAGTAATGACACAGCATATGCCTTTGCTGTCTTATTAGATTGGTAAGGTTAACAGGACTCAATCACCACCATGACAAGATCATCCATGTTTAGTATCCAGTATTGGTTGCAAAGCTTCTATTTTCCTCATGTGCTAGGTTTACTTGCTTGTCAGGATTAATAGCTTGTCACACTTTTATTTGCACAAGTAACTGATCCAATCTTAAATCATCTTAAATAGACACTTCATGCCTTATTTACTGTATAGTTCAAGCTTGTCGAGAATACATTTAATTAATAATGTCTTTATAGCCCCAGAAAGAAAGGTAGCCAACTCTGACTCCAAGACAAATACTGCATTAGGAACAGATCCATTTCACAGTGATCTAATGTCCAGACAGATGCCTACACCATTAGTACAAATGCACAATAGTGACTTCCTTTTAAACTGAGGAATTAAAGCATCCATGTGTTGTTTTCAACATGAATTTGTGTGCAAACACTGCACAAAGTTGCAACTGTAGTCTGAAGCACTGAATGCCACAGCTGAACATAAAGCAAAAACATAAAGCTGAACATATCAAAAACTGCAAGAACATGCCTGTTCAAGGTTAATTAACCTTCTGTAAGCTAAACTGCACTTCCTCAGTCAACTTAAAATCAGATTGTTGACGTAAGTAAACATGTACAGGATCAACCATAGTGGCAGATTTTTTTAAAAGCTTTTAATACCACAAAGTTTACCCTAAACATGAATTCCTCAAAATCACATTTTAATTTATAATTCTTAAAACTCCTATTTTGCATTCTTAGGTACTGATTACTAAGTATTATATTTCCAGCACCTCACAGATAGACAGGTAGGTTGGTAGACAGACAGACAGGTATATAACATTTTAACCAAACCTGTATCTTGTGACTGTAGTGAAATCTTTGAAGTATAAGCATTATTAAGTAATGTAAGTTTAAAGGGGACGAAGCAATATACAGCTTCATATATAATGTAAAATGTAGGATTTAAGAGGAGAGTTTACAATTAGGTAAGATAACTTGTTGCTGTGATTTGATTTAGCTTTAGACAAATAATCAAATAGTTTGAAGAGATTAATGATGTAGGATTATGATGGCCAAATGTAATTTAAATAGTTTTTTTTGTTCAGCTTATTAAATTATGCCTTTGTTTTGCAATATTTTAACTATAGAAAGCATGTACTGTTGAGAAAATTTGCAACATCTTAATTTACAGTACAGATTACTGGTTGTTTATTTCTGAATCTGTAATATAAAATGCTTGGACATAACAAAGGAGCATGTCATGAAAAAAAAACACACACACAGCAAGCATTAGTATACATTTAAGAAAATGGCCAAAGACAATAAAACCCAGTGTATGAATAATCTCTACACTCTAAATAATCTATTTCATATTATTTTATTGTGCATAACACATGCTACATTTGAAGTTTAATATTTTTCAAATAATCAGGGGACACAGTATTCATTATACCAAATCAAACTGTCTGTTATGATATGTTTTATATCAATTCACACAATGCCAGTTTAATTCTTATCCATTCTTATAAACAGACTTCAAAACACACTCAAGGTGCCATTGCAGTCTTAAAATATTATATGTCTCAAAACAAAGGCCTTTAAAGTTAATCATTATGATTTTAACAAAATCAAGTTCAGTAGTTAGAGTAGTTTAAATGAAAGGTTATTACATGTACTGTATGATACAATAAACACGCCTCTTAATGCTTTTCAATAAAAACTTCTAGATCTTGTAATAAATGTAACAGCCATAATAATGCAAATCCCTTTAGTTCAAAGGGGCAACAGTGCTGGACTTAAAAGGTGGAATACTCATCTGTGTTGGACTTTGGAAGAGGTTGCCATTAATCCATTCTTACTGAGGGACAGAGAAGAGGACAGGACCAAGAGAGGGGCAGACGGTATGTAAACCAAGCGTTCAGTTTGCTAACAAGGGTCACTGACTGATCACCAATTGAGGCGTAACTTTACTGGCATCTGAGAGCACTTTGAGTAAAAACCTCAAAGATAAGACTGCAAAATACTGCCTGCAACTAGAAAATGCTACCAAAAGCAAAGAAGACCTCCTGAACAAGGAAAAGAAAGCACACTGAAAAATCTTTCCATGTGTCTGCAGAGAGCTGACCAGCAAAGGCACCCTGCATCACTCACCTCAAACCATAAGTATACTTTGATTCTGAGAACCACTAACTGCAATTTAATAGACAGGACAAAGCCAGCTAATATACTGTGGTATTGGTGTTAACTGTAACTAAAGATTATAAACTTGTGAAGGATAAGTTATGGCTATTATAAGTCTCTCATCCGAAATCCAAAAGGAAAGGGCAGAGCAGCACCTCAGACATGCACAACTCAAGCATACAAACACTGAGATAGAAAATTTTCTGTGGTGGGGAGTAGTTACTGAACCAGGGCATATTCTAGCTGCTGTGAGAAAATTTACACCACTTGCCAGCAATAGAAACTTCATAAACAGCCAGAGAACTTACCACCTTAACGTCATGAAATGATAGTCATGTGCCCTTTCTTGTAAGAGATGAAAAATCTATCTAAGCCAAGAGTTAGAATTGATAAATTACGTGACTTTGTTCTACAGGAAAAAGTTAAACTAAGCTTTTGTTATTTTGTATTTTGTATTGTTTGTGTCTTTTGTCTCTCTCTCTCTCTGTGGAAGAAAATTTTTAAACAGACACTCCCCCCCATCACCGGAATGCCCTGGTTTAAGCAATAAAACACAGGCAGGAGAAAGTGTCAATCATTACTCTTTATTTAAATCTTGCAAGAGGCGACAACATATTTTATTAGCATGTGTTGCAAAGAAAAGAGTGTCCTCTCTGCTATATTTATACAATTCATTGATAAGATCACTACTCAAAAAGGAATTCATTGCATAATTAGAAAACTTTTAACATGATTGGTTACACCCAGTTGCTAACGGGACATGACAAACGTTGATACTTTAAATGACCACAGTTAACCCCATGCGCTAGGTTGATTTGGAAGTCCTGTTAGCTTAGGATGTACATGACTTTTTAAATGTATTGTTATTATTTTTATTCTAAAAGATGTGAGATTTTGCACATTCATCCTATTTTTCTCATGGTTTTGTAAAACAATGGTCTCATTTATAATCCAGCTGGGTACATCAACAGGAAACTTAGTACTAACCATTACAATAGAAAAATGACAATACCTTAAAATATAACATTTTCTCTTAAAAAATAAAAAATGCATTTATCATAGTGAATAATAAAATAACAGCTTCAGCCTTAAAGCATAAGCTCAGAAGAATGTAAGACTCAGCATATTCTAGGTGCACATTGGACCAGGGTTCAAATTGAAGTGTTACATAGCTCTCTCTCTCTCTCTCTCTCTCTCTCTCTCTCTATATATATATATATATATATATATATATATATATATTTACAGTATATAGTGGCTGCAGGTTTTTATTTAAAACCAAGTTCTGTTTTTAAATTTGACTGTTAGCCAAATGAAGCAAGCTCTAATTTCCAACTTTTTATGTTTTGTGGTCAATGTAGAAATATTTAGACTAATCCATCCATCCATCCATCCATCCTCTTCCGCTTATCCGAGATCGGGTCGCAGGGGCAGCAGCTTGAGCAGAGATGCCCAGACTTCCCTCTCCCCAGCCACTTCTTCTAGCTCTTCTGGGGGAATCCCAAGGCGTTCCCAGGCCAGCCAGTAGACATAGTCCCTCCAGCATGTTCTGGGTCTTACCTGGGGCCTCCTCCCAGTTAGACATGCCCGGAACACCTCACAAGGGAGGCGTCCAGGAGGCATCCTGATCAGATGCCCGAGCCACCTCATCTGACTCCTCTCGATGCGGAGGAGCAGCGGCTCCACTCTGAGCCCCTCCCGGATGACTGAGCTTCTCACCCCATCTTTAAGGGAAGGCCCAGACACCCTGCGGAGGAAACTCATTTCAGCCGCTTGTATTCGCGATCTCGTTCTTTCAGTCACTACCCACAACTCATGACCATAGGTGAGGGTAGGAGCGTAGATAGACTGGTAAATTGAGAGCTTTGCCTTATGGCTCAGCTCCTTTTTCACCACGACAGACTGATGCAGAGCCTGCATCACTGCGGACGCCGCACCGATCCGCCTGTCGATCTCACGCTCCATTCTTCCCTCACTCATGAACAAGACCCCGAGATACTTGAACTCCTCCACTTGGGGCAGGATCTCGCCCCCAACCCTGAGAGGGCACTCCACCCTTTTCTGGCTGAGGACCATGGTCTCAGATTTGGGGGAGCTGATTCCCATCCCAGCCGCTTCACATTCAGGTGCGAACCGATCAAGAGAGAGCTGAAGATCATGGCCTAATGAAGCAAACAGGACAACATCATCTGCAAAAAGCAGTGACCCAATCCTGAGTCCACCAAACCGGACTGAACAGAATCGGTGACAAAGGGCAGCCCTGGCAGAGTCCAATTCTCACTGGAAATGGGTTCGACTTACTGCTGGCAATGCGGACCAAGCTCTGACACCAGTTGTACAGGGACCGAACAGCCCTTATCAGGGGGTCCAGTACCCCATACTCCCGTGCACCCTCCAGAACCCTGCCAAGGGTGTAGAGCTGGTCCACTGTTCCACGACCAGGATGAAAACCACACTGTTCATCCTGTATCCGAGGTTCGACTATCTGACTGACCCTCCTCTCCAGGACCCCCGAATAGACTTTTCCAGGGAGGATGAGGAGTGTGATCCCTCTGTAGTTGGAGCACACCCTCCGGTCCCCCTTCTTGAAGAGGGGGACCACCACCCCGGTCTGCCAGTCCAGAGGCACTGTCCCCGATGTCCATGCAATGTTGCAGAGGCGTGTCAACCAAGACAGTCCTACAACATCCAGAACCTTGAGGAACTCATCCACCCCCGGGGCCCTGTCACCAAGGAGTTTTTTGACCACCTTGGTGACCTCAGTCCCAGACATGGGGGAGCCCACCTCCAAATCCCCAGGCTCTGCTTCCTCATTGGAAGGCATGTTAGTGGGATTGAGGAGGTCTTCGAAGTACTCCCCCCACCGACTCACAACGTCCCGAGTCGAGGACAGCAGCGCACCATCCCCACCATATGCAGTGTTGACACTGCACTGCTTCCCCTTCCTGAGACGCCGGATGGTGAACCACAATTTCCTCGAAGCCGTCCGAAAGTCATTCTCCATGGCCTCCCCAAACTCCTCCCACACCCTAGTTTTTGCCTCTGCAACCACTAAAGCCGCATTCCGCTTGGCCTGCCGGTACCTATTAGCTGCCTCCAGAGTCCCACAGGACAAAAGCGTCCTGTAGGACTCCTTCTTCAGCTTGATGGCATCCCTCACTGCTGGTGTCCACAAACAGGTTCAAGGATTTCCACCACGACAGGCACCGACCACCTTACGGCCACATCTCCATTCAGCCGCCTCAACAATGGCATGGAACATGGTCCATTCGGACTCGATGTCCCCCACATCCCTCAGGATGTGGTCGAAGTTCTGCCGGAGGTGGGAGTTGAAGCTACTTCTGACAGGGGACTCTGCCAGACATTCCCAGCAGACCCTCACAACACGTTTGGGCCTACCAGGCCTGACCGGCATCCTCCCCCACCATTGAAGCCAACTTACCACCAGGTGGTGATCAGTTGACAGCTCCGCCCCTCTCTTCACCCGAGTGTCCAAGACATGTGGCCACAAGTCTGACGACACAACCACAAAGTCGATCATCGAACTGAGGCCTAGGGTGTCCTGGTGCCAAGTGCATACCCCTATTCTTGAACATGGTGTTCATTATGGACAATCCATGACGAGCACAGAAGTCCAATAACAAAACACCGCTCGGGTTCAGATTGGGGGGCCATTCCTCCCAATCACGCCCTTCCAGGTCTCACTGTCATTAGCCATGTGAACATTGAAGTCTCCTAGCAGTACGAGGGAGTCCCCAGAAGGTATGCCCTCTAGCACTTCCTCCAGGGACTCCAAAAAGGGTGGGTACTCCGAACTGCTGTTCGGCACATACGCACAAACAACAGTTAGGACCTGTCCCCCCCACCCGAAGGCGGAGGGAGGCTACCCTCTCGTCCACCAGGGTAAACCCCAATGAACAGGCTCCAAGTCGGGGGGCAATAAGTATGCCTACACCCGCTCAGCGCCTCTCACCGGGGGCAACTCCAGAGTGGTAGAGAGTCCAGCCCCTCTCAAGGAGATTGGTTCCAGAGTCCAAGCTGTGCGTCGAGGTGAGCCCGACTATATCTAGCCAGAACCTCTCAACCTCACGCACTAGCTCAGGCTCCTTCCCCTTCAGAGAGGTGACATTCCACGTCCCAAGAGGCAGCTTCTGTAGCCGAGGATCGGATTGCCAAGGTCCCCGCTTTCAGCCACCACCCAACTCACACTGCACCCGACCTCCATGGCCCCTCCCATAGGTGGTGAGCCCATGGGAAGGGGGACCCACGTTGCCTCTTCGGGCTGTGCCCGGCCGAGCCACATGGGTGTAGGCCCAGCCACCAGACGCTCGCCATCGAGCCTCACCTCCAGGCCTGGCTGCAGAGGGGGGCCCCGGTGACAAGCGTCCGAGCGAGGGAAAACGCCGTCCAAATTTTTTTCTTTTTCATAGGAGGTTTTATTGAACCGCTCTTTGTCTCATCCCTCACCTAAACCTCATTTAGACTGAAGTTTGTTAAATATATTTTTATTAGAATGCACCAAGCATCAATGTATGTTATATGAGAATAGCTTAATTGATCTCTTTTAACTTAGTTTTTAGTTTTCGTTCTCCATTATTTGCTACTGAACACATCAGAGTGGCTGTCACTGATGTATGTGCATCCTTTCAGGATTTCGTACTGCGAAAGTGGAGGAAATAAAAAATTGCAGCCACATAAAGTTGCCAGGGCTGAGTCTGAGAAGTACTCCCATAGTAAAGAAATTTTTCCTAACTTATACTTTGAATTGACTGGAATTCCAATCATGCAACCATGAAAAAAGGTCAGAATCATGAATGCAGTAAATCCCTAAAATTCTATTACCATCACAACATTACCATTAGATTGAACTATAAATTATCAATTAAAGGCCACTATTTGGCTAAGCTATTTAAACTGGATTAGTAGGGGGATTACTTTGTTGTATTCAATTACTAAAATAGCTAAACATAATAAATGTTGATGAGTTATAGTGGAAGGTAAGTTGTTGTAAATTTCTAAAAGTGTCAGTGGTTTTTCAGATTCTTCTTCTGAGTATTGAGTTGTGGTATTTGTATTGTATCAATTTACGTTATTAATTGTTTTATCATATTAAAAAATAGATTTTTTATTTGTTTTACTTATGTCTCTATTTCTTGGTTGGAAATTGAATTCTGTTTGGTTTTGCTTTTCTTCCTTTCTACTTTGTATTTAAACAAAATGGCTGTATCTGTAACTAAATTCTACCTTGTTTATATAATAAAATATACCATACCTCATAACGCTTACTGCTTTGTTATACCACGATGCCGCTCAGTAATCACCAGCCTAATTCCTGAGGCTGCAGCCTGCAGAACAGGGAGGAGCTGAATGTTAATGATACACTATCAGAAACGTTTTTCATTGGTAATTCCTTAGCAGGTTTTCCTGTAGTGAATGTTTAACACTGTGTTTTATGCAAAGTCCATACAGCTTTTGCAATGTGTAACACTTTTAAAAAATATTTTTTTATAACATTATCACTGCATCATTTTGCATCCTTCCATTCCTTTACTCACCCTCATGTAACTTCATCGATATAGATATTCATTAAGGAAATGAAATTAATGTAAAATTACAGTCTAAATAAACAATCCTATGGGATGTCTATTGTCATGAAATAATCACTTTGTCTTGATTTGTTTGAAAAATACAGTTGGCCGCAAAAATGCAAAATACATGCATTGCATGTTGGAGATTTTCATTAATTAAATAAAATGTAAATGTTTGTTTAATCACATTTCTTTGCTGTTTAAAATGATACAATTACAATGGGTCAATGAGATCACATATAAAATGCACTTTGCTTCTGCCAGCCTTGTGTGATATTCTTTTTGTCCCACTTCCAGCTCTTTCCAAATATCCCTCAATAACAAGTTAACCTGTCACCCAATGTTTATGCTTTATCTTACATGAAATTAATGATCTTTAATCTCTCTGTTTTAGTGTAAAGATGATCACAATATTTTAGCAAAAAATATCAAGCATATACTTAAAAATAATCATAATTACAATTTAAAAAAAGTCTGTTTTAAACTATCAGGATGGTTGATGTGTAAACAAATTTTTATTTATAGTAATTAATAACTATTAACAACAGTGCATAACAGTATATAACAAGAGAGCCTGTTTAAAACATTTAACAATAAACACATATAGCAATCTAGGCCTTTTTTTAAGCCTTCTCATCAATTCTTGCCAGCCTGGTAGAAGCAGCTAGCTACGCAGAATCCCAAGAAACTAATTATTTAACATGACCAATAAGATCTCCTCCACCATATCTTGATGGTTGGTCCATCAACAGTTCTCCACACAGGAAAACATTCTGTATACATTCAGTAAAATGTAAAATAAATGACAAAACCTCGGCCATGTCTGGAGCCAAAACCTTTAGAGTGACACATTAATGGCATTGTGCAGGCCTGATTTCTGTTTCAATATATACTAAATCATTCATTTCCATCCAGCATCATCATGCGTACAGATGGTCACCCCAAACTCTTCATGGTCATCTACATCAAGGATCTTGGTAGGGTCTTAGTAGTTATACAGATAGCTATTGTCACACAGATGATTGATGACGTTAAGCCCCGCCCCAAATATGATTTATGACTTTAAGCCCCGCCCCAATATGAAAATATAATTTATGAAAATATAATTTATGTAAATATAAAAATATGAAAATTTATGAAACTATAAAAATATAGTTTACGTTAATATGATTTATAAGCTATAAGATATAAACTGAAGACATGCCGCTTCATTTTATAAACTAATAGTAAGAAAATAAACATGCAATTATCTAGCCGAACCTTTCTAAACACGATATAAGATATTGACTCCCTGCTCTAAGTTATAAACTCACAACACGCGTCTTTATTTTATAAGCACTTATATTTCCTGCATAGCCATAACTAAAACGATATAAGATATTCACTCCCCCGCTCTAAGTTATAAGTTCACGACACGCGTCTTTATTTTATAAGCACTTATCTTTCTTGCATAGCCATAACTAAAACGATATTCACTCTCCCGCTCTAAGTTATAAACTCACGACACGCGTCTTTATTTTATAAGCACTTATATTTCCTGCATAGCCATAACTAAAACGAAATAAGATATAAACTAATAGTAAGAAAATAAATATACAATTATCTAGCCGAACCTTTCTAAAAACGATATAAGTTGCACTCCTCAGGCCTGCGCGCCTCTTTTTAAATTTCACCAGTTCAAAACAATTAAGCCAAAAGACTTATTTTTCAATTACTCCCCAACCCCATTGGAAGATGCCAAATATGGTTTTAACAATCAGAGCCTGTCTCGTTACACTTCTAAAAGACTTTTTTTCAATTACTTCCCCCCATCAGAAGACGCCAAATCTACTTTATCAATCAGACCATGTCTCGTTACACTTCAATTTAATGATAATAATCTAAAATGCTTACCTGCTGTTTTATGCCCCAGTAATAAGACACCCAGACGTTGCAACAATTATATCCCCACAGGGAGTCTGCGCCTTTCTGTTTTCATGTTATCAACCTAAACATGTTCTATTTTTTATATCATAAAGTAAAATACTTATTCTCACCCCGAATCAAAGCAATTAAGAAAATATACACTCCTTCTGATTTTTACTAAAATTCTTAACACGCTTTTCAGCACTGGCTCTGCGAACTTAATCACAAGATTGTTTTTAAAAAGCGATAAAGGTCAAAAAAGACTTTTTACATTCCTACGGTCTAAGAACAAAGTTATTAAAAGAAATATTTTCCACTGACGACTCTCTCTTATATTCACAATGATCTTTAAAAAGATGTTTATATTTCGAGTACTGTATTTTAGCCTCGTTAATCGGGTAAATGTCAAATTGACCTTGTTTCACTTTAAAATACACGTGCCTATCCAAAAAACGTGTCTTTCTGATACTGTATTTTAGCCTCGTTTCACATTTACGGTATATCAACTTTAAAATACACGAGGCGTTTAGCACAACGATCTCTTGGTAAAACATAACGGGGATTCTTTTTTACATACAGTATTTGCTTAGATATGCACCTTATAGCGGTGAGTGTTTGAATGAGGCTTATTACTCGCTACAAGGGTCTCCCCGCCCCTTAGAGGAGGAACATCAACAACTCTGAACCTATGAGCTTTCTCCCAAACGTCCCGCGTGTTTCGCTCTGCCCTTCCAAGGCGGTACAGAGCCCGAGGTGCCGCATAAAGTGTTCTGCTTCGCGGGCTATCATCACATTAACTTTTCCAGCATTCCAAGTGCCTCCGAGAGTTTTCCATAAGGTAGGCGTTTTTTCTTCCGCAATGGCAGACATGGGAAAAATACTTTTGTGATTGTTGGTAAGTGTAGATTATCGAAATATATGCCGTTAACGACCGTCTATTCAAACTGTTGAAATGATATTCTTTTATAAATCCGCTTTCAAATCAAATCAATCACCAGCGAGGAGGGGGGGTTTTCTGCTTTTTAAATGAAAAAACTGTACCTAGTCGTAATGCTCAGAGTTTATAAATGTGGTATTTTTCTTATTTCAGAAGGCTATAGTTTCTGGCCGGTTGGCTGCTCAAAAAGTGAGTCAGTTCTTCTTTTTTTAAATCGAAATGTTGCTTACAAGACCGCGTCGATTTAATGCTTTTAATGTCTTTAAGTATTTACAAACTTCTTACTTTTTAATGGTAATGAACATTTTATGCTAATTATAGTAGTTTTACAGACTAACCTTTTATAAATCGAAATGTTGCTTATAAGACTGCGCCGAATAATTACTTTTAATGTCTTTAAGTATGTACAAACTTACTACTTTTTAATGGTAATGTACGTTTCATGCTAATTACTTTTAATGGAAATGCACAAACTTATAAAAACGTTCTGGCTGATTACTTTTTAATGTAATTGTCTTTAAGTACGTACAAACCTAGTCTTTTATATTTTAGAATCGGAGGCTGAACTGTTTGATTCTTTAAATCTAACTAGTTCGCAATTGGAGGATTTAATAGCTGCCACAGATTGTCGTTTTGAGAATAAAAATCCTGCCTCAGACAAAGAGTCCCCAGAAACCTGTAAGTACCACTTTCAACTGAGGGTTCGTGTGTGTGGAAGAAAATAAGGCGTTGGGGTTCAATATGTACTTTTTAGCAGAACGACGATCCCAAAGAGTGGTTATTCTTCTGAAGTTTCCAGTCAGAATCTAGAATCGGCGCAAAGGCCCTCGGACAGTCTACTATTGAACATCTCATTCACGCAGCCCGGTAAGTTGAACTATTTGTGCGAGTGCGCAGCAAATGTTTATTTTTAAAGAAAACCGCCTCTCCAGGCTTACTGACTCAGATACTCGGGGGATCACCACTGTTTGTATCATCACACGGACCTGAAAGATTTGATCCCACTGCTAAGGCTGCTGAGCTGAAGGCTGAAATCGAACGAGTGCTGTTGATTTTTCAAAACTCTTAATCCCTTTTTCCAGATTTACGTGAAAAGGTTATTTTATTGTATGCGATTTTAGAAAACTTGTTCCCCAAATAATGTCTGGCAAAAGGCGTGCAAGTGAGGACTTGGACGCTGGGAGCGGTTCTCAAAATGCTGGTGACATGGTGAATGAACTTAGTTATTCTATTCGGCCCCCAAAAATGCCTACTCCACCACCCCGATATTTTAATGAATTGGAATATATTAATTGGCAAAATCAAAACATGTTCCAATTGAATAATATAATAGCGACCATGAGAGTTCCTTCACCTGTTACCACTCCCATCGACTTTGACCAGCTTGACAGCCTTTTAGAAACCCTACGTCCAGTAGCCACCCCCGATGAAATGCAAACATCAAATAACTTGTTAGACAGGGTTCAGCGGTCTTTGAATGAAAATGTGAATGCTCAAACGGGTCATGGTTTAACAAACACGTTGGGTTCTGTAAATGCTCAGCCTTTTGGGCCACCCACCCAGAACGCTGCCCCCTCTCACAGTATGGCCACATCAGTCTTGGTTACCCCTTTGGTTACATCTGTTTCAGTTATGCCATTTGTACCTTCTGCTCCAGTCTCCTCGGTCTCTGTTACTTCAGCTAACCCTTCTGGGCCCTCTGCTACAGTCTTGCCCCCTGTTTCTATCCCTTCTGGGCCCTCTGCTTCAGCACCAGTTGCTAACACCTCTTCTTCAGTCTTACCCTCTGTTTCTGTCTTGCCCTCTGTTTCTGGCCCTTCTGCACCCTCTGCTCCAGTCTTGACACCTGCTTCAGTCTTGCCCTCTGTTTCTATCCCTTCTGCCCCCTCTGCTCCAGTCTTGACACCTGCTTCAGTATGCCCCTCTACCCCCTCTGTTTCAGTCTTGCCCCCTGTTTCTATCCCTTCTGCTACAGTCTTGACACCTGCTTCAGTGTGCCCCTCTGTTTCAGTCTTGCCCTCTGTTTCTATCCCTTCTGCCCCCTCTGTCTCTTTTATTTCAGCTATAGCTATCCCTTCTGTTCCCTCTGCTCCAATCCTGCCATCTGTTGCCAAGCCGTCTGCTTCAGTATCCCCCTCTGCCCCCTCGGCTTCAATCTTGCCCTCTGTTGCCAAGCCGTCTGCTTCCTCAGCCCCTATTGTGCAGCCATTTGTGGTTACCCCTTCAGTCGCACCAGTTACGTCCGGTGGTTCTGTGGTATCTAAACCTTCGCCCTCGTCTACTTTAGGCATGGCCGGGCCCTCTGCTGTCTCTAGTGATGACAGTTGGGACATTTTTCAGCAGATCGACAGACCTGCTTTTAATCATACTGAAATAAGACACCCCTTAAATTTCGACGAAACCTATGAACTAGAGTCTTACGAGGAGGTGTTTAACAGTATTCATGAGATGCTGCAAAGAATTCTGGATAGTTTTTCAGGTACTTTAAATCCGCAAGATGTTGTACAGTTAGAATTGTGTGCTGATTCCTTACCTATCAGTGTTTTTATACAGATGAATGGCTCTAATATTAATGTAGACGATTTTCTTCAACAGATAGAGAATCTTCTTCAGAGTCATGCGAGTGTGCTAGCAGATGAGTCTCTGATGCTAGTCACACAAATTGTTCGATCACCTAGCAGGGGTGCTCGTGGCGCTTGCAAGGTATCATCTCTACTCAATCATGAAATAGTTAGAAAGAAAATGAGGCATTTAATTATTTTTTATAATTACGGGAATCAGCTCTGTTTTGCCTTTTGTCTGCTTAGCCTAATGGATGACCGGTACATGCAAAACCCGCAGTTATGCATGCGTGAAGCGTATAACCTTCAGAGCAGGGCTGGATTATCTGAGCATGAAAAAGTGTCCTTTGTGGACGTTCATAAATTTGAAAACTTGCTGGGTATTAAAATTGTTGTCTGGTACAGGTGCCTAAGAAATGAGAAATTTTTAAAATTTGAAAGCTCCCGAGGTAGAAACCCCAAAACCTATTTTATGTTTTTACACGATAACCATAACTACGGCATTTTGAATTTAAAAGGGTTTCTGGGTGTGAAATACTTGTGCGACTACTGTTACACAAGCTACCACTCAATCTTTAGCCATCGCTGTGAAGGCCACTGCAACGTCTGTTTCTCCCCAGATTGCCGGCCGATCCCTGAAGAACTTGTCAAGTGTGGTGATTGCAACCGTTACTGCCGGTCCCAATTTTGTTTTATTCAGCATACCATTCCTAAATTTAACGACAAGACCAACGATATGGAAGCGGCCTGTGACACTGCCAAAATGTGTCCCCTGTGTTACAAAACTTACACAGTGAATGCCGCCTCAAAACCCCATAAATATCAGCCCAAGGAATGCCGTGTTTGCAAAGCAAAAATTGAAAATGATGCAGAAAATCATCAGTGCTTTATAGAAACCTTGAAGTCTGAGGATCGTTGTGAGAAATACGTATTTTATGATTTTGAAAGTCGGCAAGAAACGGATGTGCATATTCCTAATTACATATATTGTAAGTCCTTGCGGGGTAAATCCTGGTTCTGGGCGAGTGAAGATTGTGTACACCAGTTCTTTGCCAGATACCGTTGCCCCAAGTATCAAGGCTATACCTTCATAGCTCACAATTCAAAAGGTTACGATGGGTACTTTTTAATGAAGTATTTGCTTGAAAATGGTGTGAACCCTCGTGTTACTACTCAAGGAAATAAGCTAATGTGTTTCACAGATGATGGTTATCAATTACGTTTTACAGATTCTTTGAATTTTTTAACAATGAAATTGAGTGCCATGCCTAAAGCCATGGGGTTTGAAGCCGCAAAAGTTTATTTCCCCCATTTCTTCAATACGGCTAAAAATCAGAATTATATCGGCCCCTACCCTGAACCTGAATGCTACGGTGTTCAGAGCATGATGACCAAAGAAAAAGAAGAATTTTTTACCTGGTACGACAGTGTCAAGCATGGCGTTTTTAATTTTAAAGAGGAAATGGCTTTTTATTGTAAAAATGACGTCAAAATTCTTAGAACAGCGTGCATTAAATTCAGAGGTCATCAAAATTGGCAATATTGACCCGTTTCAATGCATGACCCTGGCATCTCTATGTATGGCCATGTACAGGCAAAACTGTATGCCTCCAAAGTCTATCGGTATAATTCCTTCTGACCATTACAGTAGTAGTCATAAAAACTATTCGAACACATCTATTCAATGGCTATTGTATCTCTGTGAAACAGAAAAATTGAACATTCAACACACTCTAAACCTTGGGGAAGTAAAGAAGTGTTCCTTTTATCTTGACGGCTATGCCATAGTTAAAGGTATTCTGACTGCCTTTGAATTTGCTGGTTGTTTTAATCACGGCTGTCCAGAATGATATGATTTAAACAGTACCCATCCTTTAACCAGTATGACTTGTGTGGTTATGTACCAAAAGTTTATGCGAAAATTGGAAATACTATTTAATCTTTAATCTAGATGTGCGCGTGCTCTGGGAGCATTCTTGGGAGACGATGAAAAAACAAGACCTCAGGCTACAAACTTTCTTAAAACACTGTGATTTCCCTCAATGTATACAACCGAGGGACTCGTTGTTCGGTGGATGTACCAACGCCATAAAATTGTACCACAAGGCAGAGGGCTCCGAACAGATTCACTATTATGATTTCACTAGCTTGTACCTGTTTGTGAATAAAACAAAAATGTACCCGGTCGGTCACCCCACTATCATTTTTCAGCAGTTTGGTGATCTCAGGCAGTATTTTAGATTAATTAAAGCCACCGTCCAGCCTCCAAGTGGTCTAAATTTTCCAGTCCTGCCTCTCAGGTTTTGTGGGAAATTAATGTTCACCCTCTGTCGCACCTGCGCGGAGACAGAAGCTCAGACTGTGGACTGTCGTCACACAGAGGATGAGAGAGCTTTAACCAGTACTTGGTGCAGTGTGGAAATAGCAAAGGCCATTGACAAAGGGTATAAAGTTTCAAAAGTATACGAGATTTGGCATTACCCCGAATGTACTTCTGAGTTATTCTCAGACTATATCAAGCTTCATCTAAAAGGCAAGCAGGAGGCCTCGGGATATCCTGTCTGGTGTACGGATGAGGCTTCCCGAGACCGTTATATTTTAGATTATTATCAGAAGGAAGGTGTACAATTGGACCGCGATAACATCGCCGTAAATCCAGCTAAGAGACAAATTTCAAAGTTATTTTTAAATTCTCTTTGGGGTAAATTTGGGCAAAAACCTCTCCATCTCACTACTAGCTTAGTCAAGGACGGTGAGGAATTCTTGCAATATATTTTCTCCAAACAGTATAATGTTTCTTATTTTGAATTTATCGGCGTGAGATTGCTCAAATACAATGGAAGTACGCCGATGAAAAGTATACCCTACCTGGTAGCGTTAATGTTGTTATTGCTGCTTTCACCACGGCCTATGCCCAGTTAGAGTTGTACGATTTACTGGACAGTCTGGGAGAAAGGGTGTTGTACCACGACACCGACTCTGTCATTTTTACTTCTCAGCCTGGTCAGTACAATCCTCCTCTGGGTGACTATTTAGGAGAGCTCACCAGTGAGTTAAATCCTGGTGATTATACTACTGAATTTGCTTCAGGCGGTCAAAAGACGTACGGGTATAAAACGGCACAAGGCAAAACATGTATGAAGGTAAAAGGTATCACCATCAATCACGAAACCGGTAAAATTGTAAACCTCGAGTCACTAACCAATCTAGTTCAGAATTTTTTGACGTCTCATGAAGCCCCTCCTCAAGAGTTACTGGTTCACGGTAAGCAGATCCGTCGAAATAAAAAACATTTCACTTTAGAAAACAGACCACTCAGGAAGAAATTCAGAGTGGTGTATAACAAGAGGGTTCTCCTAAAAGATTACAACACAAGACCTTATGGCTACTAAAAGAGATTTTGACGCACGCCTTCAACACCCCTTCGCTAAAATTATCTCGGGACCCTCTTGTTCCGGTAAATCCTATTATGCGAAAAAATTATTGGAACATTCGAACCACGTTGTGTCTCAACCTTTTCAAAATATAATTTGGTTTTATAGTTGCTGGCAGAAAATGTACGATGAGCTATCGGCTAAATTTCAGCAATTAAAATTTTATTGAGGGGCTCCTAAAGTCTTTATGCGACGACAAACTTCTCCCTCCTGAGAAAATAAATTTGGTCTTTATATATGATCTGATGGAATCGGCCTAGCGAAAGCCAGGAAATAGAAAATGCTTTCACAAAATATAGTCATCATCGGAATCTGTCTATCATTTACTTGGTTCAAAATTTATTCTTTCAAGGAAAGAAAAGCCGAACGATTAATCTTAACACCAATTATATTACTCTTTATAAAAACCCCAGGGACAAATTGCAGATTACGACCTTGGCCCACCAAATGTATCCGAGGCATGTTAAGTTCTTTTTGGAAGCTTTCGAAGATGCTGCAAAACTACCGTACGGCTGTCTCTTAGTGGATTTAAAGGCACAGACCCCCGACGAACTGCGCTTAAGAACAGGTCTGTTTCCGCCCGATTGGCCAGTCATGTACACCATGAAAAGATAAAAGAAGCTGTTCTGAGTCAAAGTTACATATTCTGTCAGCATGTCGGCCAGAATAAGCAGAAACCTACAGCCTCTCAAGGCCTTACTCCGTTGCTCTTGTCGCCGCCGTAAAATTCTTATAAACGCCTCATCTGATGATTTAATTAATGCTTTGTCCGAAATAGCCTGTAATACTTTAAAAGATAATATACCTCTTTCGCCCAAGTAGTGTAAACAACTCAAGAAGCATAAAACATCTGTCAGAAAAATAAGTGACAGAAAACTAACCTTAAAAAAGAAGAAAGCTATTTTGAACCAGAAAGGAGGCTTTTTGGGAGCTCTTTTAAGTGTCGCCATGCCATTCATGTCCAGTTTACTAGCTTCTAGAGCATAAACATGGAATACGCTCAAAAAATGTATTTGGTCCCGCAGCAACAAATGTCTCTCTTTCAGAAAAAGAGTGCTAACCCGAACGATCTCTTGAGCGCCACAGAAACTGAACTGGACAAGGAAATGAGAAACGTCCTGCAACGCTGTGATATAGGGGCTGACGAGAAGGTGAAGCTTTACACTTCTATCTTGCAGAGATATCTGACGCTAGTTAAAAAGGCTGATAAAGAAACTAGCAGTCTGACGCTCGTATTACCAAAAGAAGAAAATGTCGAGGGGGACACTGGAACAGTTAAGGTGTCTGAGGACAAGGTTTGGCAAGAGGTTTTGAGAAGCGCGCCTGTAAAAGCAAAGAAAAATGTTGAATTTGTTTTACATAAAATGTCCGTTAATCCCCATCACGCGTTTTGGAATAATCGTGGAGAGCTGTTGTTAGAAGGTAAACCTTTGGTCGGATCCAACATGGTGGATTTGGTCCGTAATCTGACCGCTTCTCATACAATACCTGAACATAGGAGACCGCGTGGGTGGAAGGAATTTGTAAACGCCATGGCCAGTTTGAACATTCCATTTTCTGTCGTACCTAATGATGAAACGAGAGAACTCCTTGAAAGTTTTAAGCCACCCGCCGCCCCCCTCCCTGCTCATCAAACAGAAGTTAGCCCCTACCAACTGAAACCGAGAAAAAAAAGACTGGAATGGTTCGCTGATTAATTTGTAAAATTATTTGTTTATTAAATACAATTTTATCTCATTACAGAGTGTTGTCATCCTTTAACCGTCTATTGAAATATTTATAGGTCTCTGATCTTTGCACGCAAGGGTACTGATAAAAACAGAGTCCCGGTGAAGGAAGCCAGGAACGAACAAATTTAGAGACCATAGAGTCATTACTGTTCACGTCCTCAGAATACTTTTCTATTACAGAGGTGTACGGGAGACCTTTTCCTCTCTGATGCAGATAGAAGAGGCAGTGTTGACCGCATTTGTCCGAGAACCAACTTTGAAGCTGCCGGTTATTGTAAATGATTTGTCTACAGTTTTTGCTTAAGAAACGGTAAATGTCATTCGGGAAGTAGATAAAGTCCGGAGGATTTCCATAGGAATCAAAGAACTCCCCATTTCCATCTTCTGTGAGGTAAATCCCCAGCCAGTGTTCTCCAGGTTGGGTTTGACGGTGAGTATTCACTACAAACATGGCCGGCACGCCGCTATTTTTTTCCGGTAGTTGATCACACGCCAGCACACCGCGGAAATATCTTTCGGTGTAGGGGTCTTGGGACAGTAGTTCTGTTAATTGTTTTGTATTCATGGTGTTTATTAGTAGTCATACAGAACATTACGTCTCTGGTTGATTTTAATGATGTTGTCAAAGACCGCATATACTATTAGATTGACAGTCCGAGGGAGAGGGGCACAGAAGCGTAATTCAGATCTCATGTTTCCAGTTTTATCCATCCATCCATCCATTGTCTCCCACTTATCCGAGGTCGGGTCGCGGGGGCAGCAGCTTGAGCAGAGATGCCCAGACTTCCCTCTCCCTGGCCACTTCTTCTAGCTCTTCTGGGAGGATCCCAAGGCGTTCCCAGGCCAGTCGAGAGACATAGTCCCTCCAACGTGTCCTGGGTCTTCCCCGGGGCCTCCTCCCGGTTAGACGATCCCGGAACACCTCATCAGGGAGGCGTCCAGGAGGCATCCTGATCAGATGCCCGAGCCACCTCATCTGACTCCTCTCGATGCGGAGGAGCAGCGGCTCTACTCTGAGCCCCTCCCGGATGACTGAGCTTCTCACCCTATCTTTAAGGGAAAGCCCAGACACCCTGCGGAGGAAACTCATTTCAGCCGCTTGTATTCGCGATCTCGTTCTTTCGGTCACTACCCATAGCTCATGACCATAGGTGAGGGTAGGAACATAGTTCGACTGGTAAATTGAGAGCTTCGCCTTGAGGCTCAGCTCCTTTTTCACCACGACAGACCAATGCAACGCCAGCATTACTGCGGATGCCGCACCGATCCGCCTGTCGATCTCACGCTCCATTCTTCCCTCACTCGTGAACAAGACCCCGAGATACTTGAACTCCTCCACTTGGGGCAGGATCTCGCTACCAACCCTGAGAGGGCACTCCACCCTGTTCCGGCTGAGGACCATGGTCTCGGATTTGGAGGTGCTGATTCTCATCCCAGCCGTTTCACACTCGGCTGCAAACCGATCCAGAGAGAGCTGAAGATCACGGCCTGATGAAGCAAACAGGCCTGTTTTAACTGTTTTAACTAATGAAAAATGATCACTGCATTCTTGATCGGGGGTTAGATCAAAAGCGAAAAGAGTATATCCTCGCGAGAACTCTGAACGGCTGATAGACAGAGCTTGATCCTTCAAATGCTTACCAGTGGCCAATACCAGGTTATAATATTCTCTAGCACTATTGCCGCTTACAAAGTCTGGTTGAAAAGGTTTGGCAGGAATCTGTTCACCATCCATGTACAAAGCCAGGAACTCTACATCGTTGTGCTTGAAATTGAATGGGTTCCGTGTATAAGACCCCGAAAAGGCCTCATTATCCACCATGCCAATCACCACATACTTTGGTAGTTGACCCAGAAACAGATTTTCTTGATTGCATACTCGGATTCCCGTGGGCATACTGAATACTTTCATATTAACCCTTTCCACGGGGTATTTAGCATTGGCTGATGTAAGGGCATGAGCGTGTCCTAATTTCACGGCCGGTGAAACTTTTACTTTTTTACAAACAGGGAGGCTGATGTTATGATTACTCTGTAATGTTTGGCATCACCGGACATTAAGTAGAATTCATCTTTGTTCCGAACCATTTTAATCTTCATGTCTATGCCTTTCAATAATAGTTTTTCCTGGAAAAAGAGATCTGTATGTATGTGTCCCAGAAGTTCAACAGTCCTGCTACCGGCTGTATAGGCGCTTTTGTTATTAAAACCGATGTTTTCTCCGTCGGGGTCTGTCTCTTCCAATTTGTTAAGTGTATCTTTGTAAAAAAGTCCTGTAGCAAACTGAGAATGAAGAGTCTCTTGGCTGTAATTTAGCAGGCCTTCTAAGACCGCTCGGTAAGGATAACAATTTGAACTTTGCGATATTAGGCGGTCCCCTAGGGTGACATCAACTTGCGAAAACAAACTGGCTATAGAGTAGTTGACAAATCCGACCTTTGCACCAGCCGGTATGTTAGTCCCGTCAGCGTTCACTATCTTTCCCCTTAGGTGTAGAAGAGTGTTATTCAAGTCAAGGTAATCTTTCCCATTTCCAGCTATGAGAAATTCTAGCGGAGCTACTTCAGAAAGGGCTGAGAGAGGTGGGACTTCAACGTATATACTTTTATCTACACTCGTTTGAGTGAAAGGCACCGTAAACAGATCCAGTTCAGATTTGACACACTCTTCGGACATTCTGTGTACGAAAGCCATCTTTTCTTAAAAAATGTCTCTCTTCTTCTTTTTGCTTGCTTTAGTCTTGTTCCTCTTCTGATGACGTTTAGAAAATGCTGTAAAAATAATATGCCTGGCCTTTTTAGCTGGCCGGGCCTCACACGACTCCAGTGGTCTCTTGCGTTTTGTCTTTCTCATTACCATCAAGCCCGCTCCCTCCTGCTTTTCTAGGACTCCACCTGCCGCACTGGATATAGCCCCTGTGATCACATCTTTTACAATATTTTTAGCCGCGGATTTGATATGTGGTTTTGCGATGTCAAAGCCTTTTTTCAGGAGAGGTAAAGCTCTTCTAAACAATCCTCGAAATATACCCCCAATCCCCCCACCATACATTACAGGGGATCCAGAGAATCCCAGTAAGCCGTTACCCGCTTGGGTCTGATAATATTGGATGTAAGGTGTCGGGTCCTGGTAAGACCTCATTGTTTCAGTCGTGCATACAATGCCTGACGGGTCTGAAATGCAACTTCACTATTACCTTACCAAACTGAAATGGCACGTTTTTGTTCTGGTCCGTCTTTATTTCAATAGTCACTGTTTCAAAATGATTCTTGCTGGCTGGGGCATAATGCGGTTTGTCGTATGTAATGGTTGTAATTTTATTCGCCTGATCCTCTATATGAACGCACCTCAAAAGGGGTACGTAGCTGTCTCTGACTCTCTGATGAGATACCATATCCCCATACACGTACAACGTGTAAAAGCCAGCCCTGATGTCGGCAGGGAAAGGAGCTTTGTAAGTTAACCCCCGAGTCTGATCAGGATGCGCTCCTAATATTCGACCCAGCTGTCCTTTTAAGTGTATAGTTTCATCCTTTTCACCCGGGACCATGTAGACTCTTCTTTCCACAGCATTATAACTGAATTTCGCAGGGTTCTCAGAAGGGACAAATCCAGCTGCAACATCTGTCAAAGTGGGTAGGCTTAAGGTTGTCGAATTCATAAAAGACAGTAGGTCGTGAATACCTTCGTAATATCCGCATGGAATGTAGTAATGTTTTTTTACCCCCGGAGCTGAAACGTAGAATTCGTTATCCAGTTTGTCTATTGTATTCCACGTATGTGGGTACTGAATTTCAGCTAGACCGACTTCCCAAGAACCTTTTAATTCTATGGGTTTAGCAAGCTTTGTCGTGAAATTGGAAATTGTGTTGTTAGGGAAAATGTCTGAGGAAGTGTTGCTCGGTAGAGTCACAGAAAAACTTTTGCGCTCCATCGTATACCGCTAGAGAATGAAGAGTCGATTAGGAGCGCTCTGGATTTTATTGAACATCTTGGGCTTGGCTCTCCGGTATCCAGCTGTTAAATTTTTCTGGCCAGCTGAGCCATTTGACTAAAATGAGTCGTTTTTTATTCTTAACTTTCCTAGCCAGTATTTTTTCGATCCTGTAAATGTCTGTGGATTTGACTTTAATTTTCTGTAATTCAGGGTCGTAAAAGGATCCTACGATCTCTTTACCATTGTAGTCTTTCAGTTTGTACACCACCGGTGCCCTAGGTACGAGTTCAGATACGGTAAAGATTTCATCTGAAAATGTTTGTTCATAACCTTTCTCAAAAGGATGTCTGGTTTTAGACACCCTAACTGTGTCTCCTACTTTGAACTTAAACAACGGCGGACCCGGGGGGCTGGCTACGCCGTATAAGTTTTTGAAAACTTTCCAGGAATTTAACATGTTTACATCGGAAGGAGCCATTTTTATGCTTCGATGATAACGTCTGTTGTAAGAGTATACTAGATCCGGCAATTTATTGATGTTGGTTCTCGTGTTATAAGCGCTGAAATATTTCCACATTTTAGATTTTAGTGTGCGTTTAAATCTCTCCACCACGAAGGCCTTTAATTCGTTTCCTGTGGTGAAATGTTTTATTCCGATCTTCTTTAACAGCTTTTGAAAATCTCGGTTGAAAAACTCTTTCCCCTTATTGGTCTGGAGCTTCTTCGGAGTACGCCCGGCACTCAGAATGTCTTGGAAGGCTCTTGTCACTTCCTTACCCGTTTTGTTCTTCAGGGGTCGTACCCACGCGTACTTAGAAAGTACGTCGATACAGGTTAACAAATATTTATAACCCAGATTATGCTCGGACACATTTGTCATGTCCGCTAAATCCATCTGCCATTGCGAGTCTATATCGGATACATAAACCTTATTTCTCCTAAAATGCCTTCTAGCGGGTTTGTGAATTGTATAAGCATATTGACCGGATAACCAATCCGACACCTGTTGGTCATTACTTTTCTGACCCGAAACCTCAAGAGCTCTTTTCAAAGAGTCTTTTCCCCCAAAGCTACCAGGATTTACCGGGTTATAATAAACTTTTTTCAAGTAAACCTCCGTCGCCGACAGTGAAAGAAAAATGTCAATGGTTTTAAAATCAAATGAGGCTTTATTGTTAATTTTCAAAACAACATTATTAAAATTTAAAAACAGCATGATTAAAAACATTATTAAAATTTCAAAACAGCAGTATTAAAAACATTATTTAAATTTCAAAACAGCATGATTAAAAACATTATTAAAATTTCAAAACAGCAGTATTAAAAACATTATTAAAACATTTCATAGCACAGGCACATTGAGTTCAGACACTTCATCTGATTTTTCTATGTCGTATTCCCCGTAAAAACCCAAAGGTGCATCGGTCATGTCAGGTACAGAAAAATGCCTTTTAGAGAAGGCATCGGCTATTTCACGTATTTTTGAGTAAGAGGGATCGTCCATGTTGTGAAAGGCTTGTACAATAGCTTCGCTAATAGAATGTTCATTTTCCAGTTCGTCGACAGCATTTTGAACAAATGAATGAACCTTGTGAAAAGGCGGAAAGATGTTGAAGCAACCCAGAGTCTTTATGACCAGGCTCCTGAGCCACGGTTTGCGGAAAACAGTCAGAACCTCTTGAAAGCGGCCAACCCGATAAACAGAGTCAGGCTCAAACAGACACGTATGCTGCATCTGGTTGGGGTGATCTATGAAACAACCTTGACAGGTGCTTTTTAGGTCCCGATCGACTATTATGTCCAGCAGAGCCGCAATCAAACTCTTGATCAGTTTCAGAGTCTTTCGAAGTGTTTCACCCAGGGGCCCGTCAGTTTGTTCAAGGCCCATACCCTCATAATCAGCATACTGGGACGATGGCTTCCATGCGGATAGAGCATGTACCAGTTCGTCCACGGCCTCTTCTTGCTGCATGGCCTGCACGGCTATCTTCCCAGTGCCCGTTAGGCTCCCCAGAGCATCCTCACCAGGGCCAAAAAAGTCAGGTACTGTACAGTTCTCCAGGAGACTGTCCAGCCAATACATATCATCATGGGCGGGTAACTGAGGTTCGGGCCAATAGATCTGGTCATTTGAGGGCATCAGAAGATCCGGCCAAGATGGAGGGTCTGAAGGAGAGTTGTTAGGAGCAGAGTATCCAGAGTTAGGTACGATGTCGTTGGGCCAAAGCAGGCCATCGACGGCCGCTGTCTGTTCCTTAGACCAACAGGCCTGATCAGGAACATAGCCGGCGGGGTGCTGGTTGTTACCCGACCAAAACACATCGTTGTCTGCAGCAGAGTAGCGGGGTTGTAGATTAGTATCGATCATCTCGTCGGGAGTAGAGTAGGCGGTGTTGGCTTGAAGGTTAGCCGGCCAAAACAGGTAGACCGCGGCGGACGTATGTTCCATACCCCCGGAGCTTGGTTCTTCGGAGCGCATCAAAATGTCGAGGACTTCTGCCACCTCAGAGGCCAAGAGAACAGGGAGACGACCGGTCCAGCTAGCACCAGCTTCAGTTAGTTGAAGACATCTCGATAGGGTTTTAGGTTAATATAGACTATGGATAAGACCTCTGTATTTATCTCCACTCACTTAGGGGGCGGTTGTCTCCCAGTTTTCTTCCTCCTCCTCCGAGCATGAATTATTCAACAGGCTAAACTCCTCCTCCAATTTTCTTTTAATTCTTTTCATTTGGTCGGACAATTTTCCTTGATAAATAGCTTCATCAATATTTGGAATAAGAGCTTTAAAAAAAGTCCTGTCTTTTATAGAAAAATTAATTTCACTCATTCGCTCATTAATCTCATTTTCTTTATCTTCACCCCCCTCTTCGTGACCGTCCTCTTTATATTCAGGAAGGATAGGCTCCTTCTTGGAAACAGTGATCGTGAGCTGTCCCTCAGCATTTCTTTTTACCTCTACCCGGCACAAAGCACAGTTAGAATCGTACCAGGCAGAGCTGAAGCTTGGTCCCCATAACTCCGTCCTTCTGGACACCCTGTTTGCTTTCAGTTTCTTAGGAGCGTTCACAAGATTGTCCATTCTGTTTGCTTTTGTGTGTCGGGGCGTTTTCAGTAAATGACTAGAATTTTATACAAGAACTCTTTTGTCTCTTTTGTGACACGCCTCACCCCTAACCCTATAGGCGGTTAGAGAGATGAAGGCGTACCTCGGGGGCGTGAGTATTGTTAATGGGGCGGGATAAGCGTCCGGTTTACGAAAGACCCACCCTAAAAGGCGGGGTTTAGAGATGATCAATTATGATGGTGGTCCAACCCCCAGGGGCGGGGTATATTTCATATTTTCATAAATTATATTTTTATATTTTCATAAATCATATTTTTATATTTGGAGGCGGGGCTTAAAGTCATAGATCATATTTGGGGCGGGGCTTAAAGTCATCAATCATCTGTGTGACAATAGCTATCTGTATAACTACTGATCTTGATGCAGAGCTTTTATTACAATGTCACTGTCTGTGCTCTTAACAGTTCTATATTGTTTTTTTATTTCGAAGAGATACCACTAACAAATTGTTTTATGAATGCAAAAATTTGGGAATTAACAGTGAAATGTCACACAGGTACACTGAGCTCAGCATTCTATGAACCCATGGAACACACACATTACATTTTACAACCCCATTAAGATTTAAGAAGGCAGGCGGCGACTCCTGGGGTATTGGATAAATACAGCTTTGAAGAAAATAAATGAGGACTACAGCTTGGCATGTGACTCCAGAAGATGATCAGGAGCACTAGAAGAGTAGTCTTTCAGAACTTTATATACAATATATATGTTTGGAGACAACCATGAGTGAATTTTGCTTAAAAGTGGGTGGAAACAATTAGATTACTCATAGAAAATCACATTTCTAAACTAGGTCAATGTCTCATGCAGGGGTCACTCAAGGTAGGAACAGTGATTTTGAACTGCAGACAGCAGTGATTATCTTGTTAATCTTGTCTTGCAGAAAGCAAGAATGTGATTACTATAATAATAATAATAATAATAAATAATTACATTTATATAGAGCTTTTCTTGCTACTCAAAGCGCTTAGACAGAGGGAAACCCCTTCAACCACTACCAATGTGTAGCACCCACCTGGATGATGCAACAGCAGCAATTATTGCATCAGTACACTCACCACACATTAGCTATTAGGTAGTGAAGTGGTGAGAGAGAGAGACAAGGGGACGACTACAGGGCCAGATTGACTAGGCCATAGAGGGCATTTTAGCCAGAATATCAGGATAAACCCTACTATCTTTGAAAAATGCCCAGGGATCTTTAATTACCACAGAGAGTCAGGACCTCAGTTTTATGTCTCATCTAAACAACAATGCCGTATTTAGATCACAGTGTCCCTGCTTCTACACTGGGGCATTAAAATCCACATATAGACCATATTGTAATTGCCCCCTGCTGGTCTCACGAACACCTCTTCATGCAGCAACCCAAGCTTTTTCTACATGGTCTCCCATCCTAGTACTGACCAGGCCCAAACATGTACTGTATAACTTCTGGAGGATGACATGTTCTGAGGCTTATGTGGAATGACTGCAGGCCATATAAATTGTATTCAGCCAAAAAGTCTCCCAAAAAGACCACTACTAAAATATTAATATGTGTTGTATTTGTGGAGAGCGCACTGCATATGTTAAAAAGAAAAACTTTACTTTAAAATCAGATTATGCATTGGCATTAGAAGATATTGCAGAAAATAGACTAGTGGTAAAAGTGAGTGATGTGTTGTCACAGTTGTCAAATGTAAAGTTGAAGGAATTGGTAGGTACATTCATGAAATATGCATTCAAAGTAAATTGTGTGTCATACACCAAATGAGGTGAAAAGGAGATGTAGATTTTGGTAGTCAAAATACATGAACCAGATAACGTGTTTAACGACACTGACGTGGCCCCAGCAGAACCATGCATGAGGCTGCTGTTTCAGAAAATACTTGATGAAAAGAAATTACTTCTTATATGAAATCTGATTTCAGAAAGGAAAATATAAAGATAAATGCTATTTATGACCTCATTTTCTTATTTAAATTTACTGGTTTCAAGTACATTTTATCTTATACTGAACAGCATCCACCTTTCTGATGGCATGTCTAAATGAGTAACTAAACAAGTTAATATTACAGGTTAATTGGAAATGCAAGCATGCCATAGCAAAATATACATAGGCATCAGTGTTTTAACACATAGTATATACAGTTATGTCCATAATTATTTGAAGAATGATACAATTTCCATAATTTTGGCTCTGTGTGCCACCACAATGGCTTTGAAAGGAAGCCATCAAGATGTGATTGAAGTGTATACTTACAGTTTTAATTCAAGAGGTTTAACAAAAACACTGTATGGGCCATTTAAAAAAGGCAGATATTTTATTCAAGGTCCCCCCATTTTCAGGGGCTGTTGTGAAAGGGGTTATATTTCACAAAGGAAAAAATTCTGAGATCATCCAGAACAGTTGTATTCTATGATTGCCCAGGCCTTCTGGTGTTGCTGAGCTCACCAGTGAATTTCTTCTGTTTAAGAATATACCATATGGTTTATTTAAACACTCCTGGGGTCTCATGTATAACAGCGTGCATAGAATTCACACTAAAACATGGCAGAAATGTGCGTACACACAAAAAAAGCCAGATGCATAAATCTGTGCATACTCCAACTTCCATGTTCTTCCACTACATAAATCCCGGTCAGAATGAAATATAATGCACGTGCACACACCTGCTGCCCCACCCCAACTCCTTCTAGAATTACACCTCTTTGAATATACAAATCAATATAAATAGCTCCTTAAGTTCGGCGTTCTATGAAAAGACAATGGCAAAAGCACAGGGAAAAAAGAAGAATTTCAGGGAATACCAAGTTGGGGCAAGGAAAAACTTACTATTTGTTGGTTTAAGCAGTGGTATAAACAACAAAAGGATGTTGATTGAGTGACACAGAGTGGCAGAGAAACTGAAAAGTTCAAGTTCAGAAAGTCGCACAGTGCCCGAAATAAATGAGAAGTGGTCCGATATCAAAGTCGCCGTGAAAAGGCAAGTTGTAGCCCACCATCTGAGTATCATACAGTAGAGTATTAGGGTACAGAGAAAAGAAAAAAAATTGGGACACAGTGGAAAAAAATGTAGAAAATGTTGAAATGTCAACTTTAAACTTTAATATTTCCACTTTAATCATGAAGTTTATTTTGTCATTAAAGGAGAACCTCATAAATTTCCTCTTAAAATCGTTTAATTTACTAGTTTCTCAAATCCCATCGTAACTAAAGTAGCATGTTAAATGCTTCGTATTCTATCTGCTCTTCTATGTACTATATGTGTGTAAATCACTACATACTTCTTAAACATGCTTTCTCTTACACCAACAGGACACAAAATACATTACATTATTAATGATATTACAGCTCTCTGAACAATTAAAATACTTAGATGTATTCTTGATATTATTTTCATGATGATACGATTTAAAGCATGTATTAAACATGTGGGTACGATGGTGCAGTGGTAGCAACAAGCAGGCACCCAGTCCAGAGATTGTTCCTGTCTCCACAAGATTCTTGCAGTGCCATGCGCGACCCTCAATGAAATAATTTATTTCAGCACTACTGTCTCTTTCAAATGTACTTAACCCAAAAATTCCTGTCTGTCCTTTTCTTTCTCCAGGTAACCAATTACCACACAATAATAAATGTCAAGCTTAAAACGCAGATTCTTCATAATTTTTAAGGAACATTGAAATATATTCATAGTACATGTTTAATTATTTAATCCATCTATCCATCCTGGGTTGTGCCTTTCCCAGCAAGCATACAGCACGAGACAGGAACAAAGCGCCCTGAACAAAGCGCCAGCTCATTGCTACTGCTGCGCCACCATGCCCACACATTTAATTATTAACAGTATACATAATTTAAATGAAGTTAAAAAATGTATCTGTATAATGTAATATATATACTTTACTGCATTTCATCTTAAAAATGATATCAAGAGCTGTAAGCAGATAACGCTTGGAAATCTAAATCAACTTAGAAGTCAGTCGTCATCATCTGTAAATACGCGCACTCTTCTATTCAGTTGAATTGAATTCCTTTATTGTTACTGTATGGTACAATGAGATTCAATATGCAAATCGTCCATAAACTTATTTTCCTATAAAATGATAAAATAACAGTAATAATAATAATATGATAAAAAAATGAAAAATATACAATATGAAAGCATAAGTACAATATACATGTACATACAGTGCAGATAGTGAAATGCTTCATAAAGTGGCTCAGGTTGTGCAATATTACAACTGTAGTGCAAGTTTACAGTAAGTTATTTGTACTTATAAATACAAACAGTTTTACCGGGAGCACTTGATGGAATGACTGAGTACCAAAACATCCTCTGACATCAACTTCTTCCAACCATCCAAGAACATTTTGGTGATGAACAATGCCTTTCCCAGCATGATGGAGCACTGTGCCATAAGGCAAAAGTGATAACTAAGTGGCTCGGGGAACAAAACATCAACATTTTGGGTCCATAGCTAGGAAACTCCCTAGACCTTAACCCCATTGAGAACTTGTGGCCAATCCTCAAGAGGCGAGTGGACAAACAAAAACCCACAAATTCTGACAAACTCCAAGCTTTGATTATGCAATGAGCTGCCATCAGTCAGGATTTGGCCCAGAAGTTGATTTAAAGCATGCCAGGGTGAATTGCAGAGGTCTTCAAAAAGAAGGGCCAACACTGCAAATATTGAGAAGTGAAAAACAATATTTGTGTCATTCTCAAAACTTTAGGCCATGACTGTAATTTTCCATTACAATGAGAAATATAGATTCAAAACAGGACATATCTTGATTATGGTATCAGAATATTACATCTGATGAAATAAAGGTCATGCATTTTTCTGTTTCAGAGATGATCAGTTTCTAATTTATTATATAAAGACTATAAGCTTAAGGAGAAAACCTTAGTTTAGCTCTTAAGATACACAGGGAACCAATCAACACAATAGCTGAACACTGGCAAACATAACATCTGTCAGTTTGAGGCTCAGTGAATGTTCTCACATTCCCCAGGTAGGCTGAAATACTTCATCCCTACTGTGTCACATCTTCTAATGTTTTTTTTCTTTTTTCAGATTGTTCTTTTAGATCCATGCTGCACTATCTAATAAACTATCTAATATCTGGTGCACACTGCTTTTGTGCTTTTTTTAAAAAGGTTTAAAATCAAACTTGCAGACTGTAGATGCAATAGGGTTTTTTAGTTTTAATAAATGGAAACCAAAATGTTGGTAAAAACTTTTGAAAATGTAGGTATTCTTAATAAGAATGTAAAAGCCTTGCTTGTGGTAAGATTACAGTGTACAGACTACTAAAAACCATATTTACTAAGTTTGTAGGTTAGGAAATAGTATTTTTCATGACTCTCTTCCAATTGTTCTAGCCTATCTAAGTAATTTTTCTGGATGGATAAGCGCATCTGAAATAGTATGTGGATTTGGGTGGATTTAACAGAAACCTAATAATGCTTATCACCTAAAATGAAATGTGTGCAGCTTAGCACATTCACTTTGATGAATTATAAAGCTTCATCATGTAAATTATAGTTTACATTTGCTTATTGAATGATTTTTCATCTGCTGTTTGTAGCTTAAAGTAGAAAAGTAACTAATCCAAATAATATTTTGCAGGTAACTGGGAATTTTGCTTTTATTGTATGTATTATGCCTCTTTCCAGACTGAACAAAGACGCATTAAATAGTTTACACATACCAACATCTATGCTAAGCATAGATTTGCTCAGCAAAAACTGTTCTTAATAAGAATTAACAGTGACTGGTGTATAAAATTAATTGTTTTACTTTGAAGTATTTTGCATATATGCTATTGGCTTTCCATAGTTTACTCAGTTGTAAAACGCACAGTATTTAAAGAAAATAAACAGGTTTCCAACTCTGTCCCCATGATCTTGATGACTCTCATTTTAAAATAACAGTCTCAATCCACTGTACTAATTCCCTTCATAATCTTAAATACTTCAATCATGTCTCCTCTTAATTTTCATTTGCTTAATCTTTGCTAAATATTTCCTCATAACTCATTCCCTGTAGCCCTCCTAGTCGCTCTTCTCTGGACTTTTTCTAGCACTGCTTTGTCCTTTTTGTAGCCTGGAGACAAAAACTGATCACAACACTCCAGGTGAGGTATAACCAGCACATTATACCACTTGAGCATAACCTCCTTTGACTTGAACTCTACACATTGTGCTATATAATCCAACATTCTGTTAGCCTTCTTAATGGCTTCTGAACACTGTCTGGCAGTTGATAGTGTCGAGACCACTATGACTCCTAAATGCTTTTCATAAGGTGTACTTTCAATTTTTAGACTTCTCATTGTGTATTTAAACTTAACATTTGCCTTTGTGTAATATTTTACATTTACTTACATTACATTTCATCTGCCACAAATCAGCCCAAGCCTGTATGCTGTCCAAGTCTCTCTGTAATGATTCAATGGATTCTAGATTATCTGCCAATCCACTTAGCTTGGTGGCTTTGATTAGCTTTCATTTCGGCCTATTATTTTAAATAGTACTCCTCCCTCTACAATTTCCAAATCACTTAGCTTCTTAGTAGCCCCTGTTACCGCTGGGAGTTTGTCTACTTCTGCACATGTGATCTCAAAAAAATGTGAGTTTAAAGAATCTACTATTTAATTTCCTGTATTTTTTAAATTCCCTTTTACTATTCCTGATGCACTTTACCTCCTCCTTGACTTCTCTTTTACTACTAAAATACTAAAAGAATCTCTTTGGATCAACTTTTGCCTTATCTGCTGTACTCTAACTGCCTCCTTAATATCCTTCTTAATGGTTGTCCTCATGTTCTCATATGCCCACCGATTTACATTGTAGTTATTAATCTTATAAACCTTATACAGTTGTTTTTTCCTTTGCAGCTTCTTTTTCAACTCTTTATTAACCCACTGTGGAGTTTTTTTAAACTTCCTACTGTTTGCAAATTTAGGTATGCACTTGTCCTGCATTATATGTAAAATGTTTTGAACCTATTCCACTGCTTCTTGTCTCCACACTGAATGGCTGTTGTGGTGTGAAATTTCGCATATAAGTTGATAAATATTTTGCATGTCTTTATTTGTAACTTATAACACTAATGTCTATCATTGATAAAAACAGTAATGGTGTGATGGTTAAGAACCAGTTCTTTGTAATTTGGGTTGGGGGAAGTGCCTGAAACAAGTTTGGAAAGTGTTACTCTGCAGGACTGTCTTAATCAACCCCCAAAGGAAAGCCAATCTACTGACCTGGCAAGCTTCACCTTAACAAATGGTTTTGGTGGCAGGTGTGAAGGTATTCTGTGCCCCATTGGTCTAAAGTATGGTTGTTTGGAATTGGCTTGTATTAGAAGCCATTAAGTACCACAATGCCCTATGGGCTGTAGGGTTTGGACAAAGAGTCTATAAATTTGCTTGCTTTACCCCTCCTTCTCTCTCTTACAAACATCTGATGAAGGAGCATCTCACACACCATGAACTGAAAATGACAACACAATGAAGGGCAGAGTTCGGCAACCATATTGAGACAGGCATGCAGCCTGTTCTTAAGAAAGCTGACCAAAAATGAGGACTTAAACAGAGATATTTTAAGTAACTAACAAGACTGTGTGCCACCTGAAACTACACATCAGCATTTATCAGGTTGTATGGCTGCCAATATTCAAATGTACTTTGCTTATTGTTATTATTTATGAATATTATCAGTAATACATTATTTAAAATGTAACTTAACTCATGTTTGTCTTTTACTACACATAATTGCCTGAGGTTATAAATGTAGAAGGGAAGGTGGGGAGAAGTAATATACCACAATACCTTATAAATAGTGGTAAGTCTGTGAGATTTGAGGCATTCTGAGAAAGGCTACATATTAATAATACAAATTGGGGAAAATAGAGTAATATATTACTCTGCCAAGAGAAAACAAAGGCTTATCCCAGTCTATTTTGCCAAATCTACTCAAGATTTGCCATACCAAAGTTACATTTAACAACTTTAGTCTTCAGCTTTAGTCTAGATATGTACTAGGGAAGTGTGACATTGGTGAAGTCTGCAGTAGGAGTGACGGATGCATTCATCGTGGAGGTGGGATTACATCATGGATAGGCTCTGAGCCCTTTCTTATTTGCAATTCAATACATTGTGATCTGTAATGAGAGTAGGGAGCAGGTTGAGGAGGCCCTGGAGAGGTGGAGATATGCTCTAGAGAAGAGAGGAATGAATGACAGTAGGAACAAGACAGAATATATGTGTGTGAATGAGAGGAAGGTCAGTGGAATGGTGAGGATTCAGGTAGTAGAGTTGGAAAAGGTGGAGGATTTTAAGTACTTGGGATAAACACTACAGAGTAATGGGGATTATGGAAGAGACATGAAAAAGAGAGTGCAGGCAGGGTGGAATGAGTGTCAGGAGGAATTTGTGACAGACGGTTACCAGTAAGAGTAAAAGGGAAGGTCTACAGGGCGGTAGTGAGACCAGCTATTTTATATGGATTGGAGGTGGTGGCATTGAGTAGAAAGCAGGAGACAGAGCTGGAGGTGGCAGAGTTAAAGATGCTAAGATTTACATTGGGTGAGACAAGGATGGACAGGATTAGAAATGAGTACATTAGAGAGTCGCCTCAGGTTGGAACGTTGGGAGACAAAGTCAGAGAGGCGAGATTGCATTAGTTTGGACATGTGCAGAGGAGAGATGCTGGGTATATTGGGAAAAGAATGTTAAGGATAGAGCTGCCAGGCAAGAGGAAAAGAGGAAGGCCTAAGAGAAGATTTATGGATATGGTGAGAGAGGACATGCAGGTGATGGGTGTAACAGAGCAAGATGCAGAGGACAGGAAGATATAAAAAAAGATGATCCGCTGTGGCAAGCCCTAACAGGAGCAGCCGAGAGAAGAAGAAGTCTTTGTTTTCACACTCTTCCAAAACACTGACAACTGTATTACATTTGGTTCATTTGACCCTGGTGATTGAATCACCTCTACACACTCAATTCTATCCTGATTAATACAAAATACTAAATCAACACAGGCTTCCCTTGCATTGTTGCTTTAACATATTGTGTTAAAAAATGGTCACTGATTACATCTAAAAACTCCTGATCTTGTACTCCTATAGTTGCAAGGTGTTTCCTTAAGAGGCATTAGCTCTCTGGAAATGTGTTCTTTTGAATTGCGGCATTTTAATTAACCTGAATTTAAATAATTATAAATAAAAAAGGTATTATCCCCCTCCAGCATGCAATAAGACGGTTAAAAGATTACACGAGAAGTAAAAAGGATAATCTAGCTCTTTACTGACGGGTTCACGTGGTAGTACAGACAAGAAGACATACTCTTCTGCCCGGCAGCTTCAAAGTGTTGGTTGTAGGTCCATCCTTATATTGGGTTGCTCCATGTGCAGGCTCTTGGCTCCAGATCCAAACAAGGACAGGAAAGGACTCAAACCCCACCTTCAAAAATACAGGAATAGCACAATGCCTACATACAGTTCTCATTCTCCCAACAAGGAAAGTGTGCTGACAGAGGACAGAAATATACTAGTCTGTCTTTAGGCTGACTATTCAATTCTCCAGTTGTCTTTTGGCTCTCTAATCTTGTGCTTGGCTCGGCAATTCTAAATGAAGATGTGGTGCCCCTGTGTACCATACTTGGTCTGCCTGTATGAATGAGTCCATAACAGTGGGCACAAAGAACAGTGACATTAAACTTAAATAACAAAACATAGCATAACACAAGGTTATCCTAGTTAATATTTGGGTAGTTAAAGTACCCCATGACTTTTTTATCCCCCTGTAAACTTGCCTTTTTAATATAACTAAAAAAGATGTGCCATGAAATTAGGGCTGGGTGATATGGGCAAAAAATAAACTCTTGATTTTTTCAGTGTTATGGACAATTTTTGATTTTAATCGATTTTTTTTTTACATGAACTCAAGACAAAACAGATCTCAAAAATAATTTCCCTTATTTTGAACCTATACGGAAACAACAAAAACAAAAAAGCTACACTTCAGGGGTGTTATAAAAATTAAATATAAAATAAATATGAGATAGATAGATAGATAGATAGATAGATAGATAGATAGATAGATAGATAGATAGATAGATAGATAGATAGATAGATAGATAGATAGATAGATAGATACTTTATTAATCCCAGGGGGAAATTCACATACTCCAGCAGCAAACATATTAAATTAAAGAGTAATAAAAAATGCAGGTAAAAAACAGACAATAACTTGAATAATGTTCAACGTTTACCCCCTCTGGTGGAATTGAAGAGTCGCATAGTTTGGGGGAGGAATGATCTTCTCAGTCTGTCAGTGGAGCAGGACAGTGACAGCAGTCTGTCGCTGAAACTGCTCCTCTGTCTGGAGATGACACTGTTTAATGGATGTAGTGGATTCTCCATAATTGATAGGAGCCTGCTGAGTGCCCATTGCTCTGCTACGGATGTCAAACCGTCCAGCTCTATGCCAACAATAGAGCCTGCCTTCCTCACCAGTTTGTCCAGGCGTGAGGCATCCTTCTTCTTAATGCTGCCTCCCCAGCACACCACTGCGTAGAAGAGGGCACTCGCCACAACCATTTGATAGAACATCTGAAGCATCTTACTGCAGATGTTGAAGGATGCCAGTCTTCTAAGGAAGTACAGGCGGCTCTGTCCTTTTTTGCACAGAGAATCAGTATTGGCAGTCCAGTCCAATTTATCGTCCAGCTGCACTCCCAGGTATTTATAGGTCTGCACCCTCTGCACACAGTCACCTCTGATGATCACGGGGTCTATGAGGGGCCTGGGTCTCCTAAAATCCACCACCAGTTCCTTAGTTTTGCTGGTGTTCAGTTGTAGGTGGTTTAAGTCGCACCATTTAATAAAGTCCTTGATGAGGTTTCTATACTCCTCCTCCTGCCCACTCCTGATGCAGCCCACGATAGCAGTGTCGTCAGCAAACTTTTGCACGTGGCAGGACTCCGAGTTATATTGGAAGTCCGATGTATATAGGCTGAACAGGACCGGAGAAAGTACAGTCCCCTGCGGCACTCCTGTGTTGCTGACCACAATGTCAGATCTGCAATTCCCGAGACGCACATACTGAGGTCTGTTTGTAAGATAGTCCACGATCCATGCCACCAGGTATGAAATAATAAATATAAAATAAAACATAAAATGCAGAAAAATAATTTAACAAATAAACTGAAATACATTTACATAAAATAAAGCACCATGGGCAGGCAATAACAACATAATATATAAATAACAAATAAGAAAGGGCTTCCATGTGCTTTTTCCCCCAACATTGTGTAGCAGTGCAACAATAACACAATGTTAAACATTCTTCAATCATTAAAGTGCAGAAGAATAATGATAACAACACCAAATGACTAACATATTCTGATGACTCAGATGCAGGCAGCTATTCCAGCAGCTCTGTGTATGACTTTATTTTTCTACTTTTTTCTCTATTTCACTGTTAACTCCTACCACTGTCTTTTATGTGGACTCGTTCCCTGGACACATTTTACTACTTGGACATGGATTTTTACACGCCGAGACTCGTCTATTCAAGTAGTCAACTTCAAGCGCTGAGAACAAATGCCGGTACCAGTGTGGTTCCCTATTTACCTGACGAGGTAAGAAGACGGTATTGTGGCAGCAGAGCCGGTGCTAAAATAAAAGCTAAGCGTTTAGCGAGAAAGTGGCGCTACCAGCCTTCAGTGCCTTCTGTGATCCTGGGAAATGTGAACTCACCACCAAATAAAATCGACGAACTGGCTGCGCTGGTGAAAAATGTCAGGACCTACAGAGAATGCAGTTTGTTGTGTTTTAGTGAAACGCGGCTAACAACTAACATCCCAGATGCTAACGTGGAGCTACCCGGGTTTAGCACAGTTAGAACGGACAGAGACGCAAATACCTGCGGAAAGCATAAAGGAGGTGGACTTGCACTCTATGTCAATAAAAGATGGTGCAACTCTGGACATGTTAATGTTAAAATCTCCACTTGCTGCAGGGACATTGAACTGTTGACCATAAGTTTGCGTCCCTATTACTTGCCCAGAGAGTTTGGACACATCATTATTTTTGTTGTTTACATCCCTCCTCGGGCGGATGTGGAGATAGCGGGTGACATCATCCATTCCGCAGTTGCTAAACTACAAACCCAGCACCCTGAGGCACTTGTGCTAATTGCTGGAGACTTCAACCATGTGACGCTGGACAAAACATTACCTGCCTTCTCCCAGTATGTGGATTGTAACACCCGGGGAAATAGGGCTATTGATCTACTGTATGCAAACGTTAAAGACACATATAGCGCCACCTCGCTGCCTGCGCTTGGGAAAACAGATCATAACCTGGTTCTGCTTCAACCTCACTACAAACCAAGAGTGAGGGAGCTACCTACAACCACACACTAATTCAGGAAGTGGTCCCCTGAGGCAGAGCAGGCTCTGAGAGACTGCTTTGGAACTACGTACTGGGATATCCTGCAGGGATCTTATAGTGAGAACATGAGAGGAGGTTGTTGACTGCACTACTGACTATATCAACTTCTGTACGGACATTGTATTTCCAGTAAGAACAGTACGCTGCTATGCTAACAACAAGCCATGGATTACAAGTGACATCAAGGGCCTTTTGAACCAGAAGAAAAGGGCTTTTAAAGGTGGTGGTCAGCATGAGCTTAAGCCCGTGCAGAAGGAACTCTGAGTCCAGCTCAGGGCAGCGAAGGAGCAGTACAGGAGAAAGCTGGAGCAGAAGTTGCAGAATAACAGCATGAAGGAAGTGTGGGATGGGATGAAGATCATCACTGGCTGCAGCTTGAAGCGAGGTGCCACCATCGAGAGAGATGTGGAAAGAGCAAACCAGATGAACAACTTTTTTAACAGGTTTGACCACACTAACCCACTCTCACCTCGGAGTACTGCACCTTCCACCCATCCTTCTGCTGATACCAGCATAGGAGAGAGTTTACCCTAACCCACAATTACAGCAGCCCAGGTAAGCAGAGAGCTGAGGAGACTTTGTGCCAGCAAAGCAGCGGGTCCAGATGGAGTATCGCCACGACTGCTGAAGGCCTGTGCATTGGAGGTGGGGAGTCCTCTACAGTGCATATTCAACCTGAGCCTGGAACAGGGGAGAGTCCCGAGGCTTTAGAAAACATCTTGCATCACCCCAGTCCCAAAGGTATCACGTTCTAGTGAGCTGAATGACTTCCAGCCTGTCGCTCTGACGTCGCATGTGATGAAGACCATGAAGCAGTTGCTGCTTCACCACCTGAGGCCACAGGTCCGTCACGTCCTCGACCCTCTGCAGTTCGCATACCAGGAGAAAGTGGGAGCGGAGGATGCCATCATCTACATGCTACACCGATCCCTCTCCCACTTGGACAGAGGCAGTGGTGCTGTAAGAATTATGTTTCTGGACTTCTCTAGCTCCTTCAACACCATCCAACCTCTGCTCTTTAGGGACAAGTTGACAGAGATGGGAGTACATTCATACCTGGTGGCATGGATCATGGACTATCTTAAAGACACACCTCAGTATGTGTGTCTCGGGAACTGCAGGTCTGACATTATGGTCAGCAACACAGGAGTGCCGCAGGGACTGTACTTTCTCCGGTCCTGTTCAGCCTATATACATCGGACTTCCAATACAACTCGAAGTCCTGCCACGTGCAAAAGTTCACTGACGACACTGCTATCGTGGGCTGCATCAGGAGTGGGCAGGAGGAGGAGTATTTGCGACTCAAACCACCTACACCTGAACACCAGCAAAACCAAGGAGTTAGTGGTGGATTTTAGGAGGACCAGGCCCCTCATGGACGCCGTGATCATCAGAGGTGACTGTGTGCAGAGGGTGCAGACCTATAAATACCTGGGAGTGCAGCTGGATGGTAAATTGGACTGGACTGCTAATATTGAGGCTCTGTGTAAGAAAGGACAGAGCCGACTATACTTCCTTAGAAGGCTGGCGTCCTTCAACATCTGCAATAAGATGCTGCAGATGTTCTATCAGACGGTTGTGGCGAGCGCCTTCTTCTACGCGGTGGTGTGCTGGGGAGGCAGCATAAAGAAGAGGGACAACTCACGCCTGGACAAACTGGTGAGGAAGGCAGGCTCTATTGTAGGCACGGAGCTGGACAGTTTGACATCTGTGGCAGAGCGACGGGCGCTGAGCAGGCTCCTGTCAATCATGGAGAATCCACTGCATCCACTAAACAGTATCATCTCCAGACAGAGGAGCAGCTTCAGCGACAGACTGCTGTCCTTTCCTGCTCCACTGACAGACTGAGGAGATTGTTCCTCCCCCACACTATGCGACTCTTTAGTACCACCCGGGGGGTAAACGTTAACATTATTCAAAGTTATTGTCTGTCTGTATACCTGCATTGTTATCACTCTTTAATTTAATATTTTCTTTATCAGTATGCTGCTGCTGGAGTATGTGAATTTCCCCTTGGGATTAATAAAGTATCTATCTATCTATCGATCTATCGATCTATCTAGGCTGTGTTTGATCCAAACAACATAATGGTATACAATATGTGAAACAGCTATACAATCAATTATCTGTTGTTTTTTTGTCTCAGATTTATTTAAAATTTAAAATTTCTTAAGCCTTTTGTTTGTGCTAACGTGCAGTTAGTGTTAATGATAAAAGCAGCGAATCTAACACCCTCAACTAAAAAGCTGTAATGTTTCTAACAGAGTGGCTGCTCTGTCCTGAAATTGTACAGCTGAAAAGTTTTCAAACGCAGTATATATTTTATAAAATGTTGCATAAATGGACATAGTTTATTGGTGATTTCATGTTTGTTAAAGTTTACGCTTTTTAACAACTGTACAAAGTAATATTTTATATATATATCAACTCAAGTAAAACAAAAACAGCTCTCATGCATCTGGCATGACACTCTGGCTTTCAGATTCTCACGCTCATGCAAGAAATATTACGGCAAATCTATATTATTCCATTATAAACCTAGTGTTAGCTACATCAAAAGCACTGGGGTATTTCGCAAGCCCTTCAGACTATTTACAAGAAAATAAAACTATTACATACATACAAATGTGTGTGTAGACTTCTCATTCCAAACAGGTGACCAAAGTTGGCAACGCTGTGTTTTATTTGAAATGAACTGTAAAATGCACTGTTTTCAACTGAAGTGGCTTGTCATTCCATTTGTGTTGTTATTTCAAAAAATATAAAACGGTCACAAGAAAAACATTAGATGACATGTTTTATATCTTTTTGAAATAATAACACCACCCATACCCAACTGTAATAGCGATTAAAGTGATCAGTTCTTTTGGTATTTATGTTAAAAAGAGGTTTTTATTTTATTACCAGTGTGGGATTTACCAAAACCAATTGTTTTCTTGATGGGTGAGAGAGTGGTATGCTAATGCGATGGCCCCATTAACAAAAATGAAAAGTGTGATACATAGTGCTGGCGGTTTAAGGTGGTCCCAGTGTTCTGAACACCGACAGTTCTAGTGTTAGTTGAGATTGGCAATAGGCCCAGTAGGCTATACAACCCATTTACCTATGGCGTTGTGCAGTCTGTGTCCAGAGCACTTTAGGTGAGTCGACTGATTGACTTTCAAGGCCTTGATCATATTTTTCCCAGCATCGGTGGTCATGCAGACTATGTGGTCCTCTGTGAGCTTCCAGGACGCCAGGGATTCTTTTAGCCCTTGAGCTATTATTTCCCCCATATGGTCATCAGGGAAGTAGGACATCTGGAGGCAGATGCTTTTCAGTGCCCAGTCCTCATCAATAAAATGAACACTCAGGATCATGTAAGGCTGCATGGTTCTGCTCGTCCAGAGATAAGTTGTTGTGGAGTAAAAAAATGCTTTTTCCAACTGCACTGCAATTTCCCCCCGTGTTTAGTTTTAAATTAGACCTGATTTTTCGATTTAAGCATTTTTCAAACAGATTTAAAACAAAAATTCAAATTAATCAGATCAATTTGATTTATCACTCAGCCCTACATGAAATTACTGTCTGTAATGGGCAGTCTATACCACACTCCTAAAATAAACCATTTTTTCCTAATGCTTTCTAGATGAAGTTAGATGTCCTCACTAAGATGGGGCTCCTTGTTCAATTGAAGAGGACTTGCATTTAAATTCTGTTTGACAAAAACAGCAACCCCACCTCCTTTTCTGTTCTGTCTATCCTTCCTAAAACACTGTATTCCTCTATGTTACACTCATTCCCATCTTTTTTATTTAGTCAGATTTGCTAAAATTGCTATAATATCATAATTATGCTCCGCTACATACATCTACAACTCACTTGTTTTCTTTTTGATACTTCTAACATGAAGGCAAACTATTTTTAATGTGTTATTCATTTTACTTTTGCATTTATATGTTGGGTTAGAATTTACATTACTATACATTTTTAGTTTACACTATTGTTTGTTCCTCCATATACCGTTCTAAACCTGGTCTGTCCTAAACACCCTACCATCAAATCTTAGTATAAACAATTCTTAACCTATTTATACACCTCCAGAACACATTGGTACCACTCTGGTTCAGATATTACCCATTATGAAAGAACAGGGATGTTTTAAAAGGAGTCCCCATGCCCCATTAAATATATACCCTTCTACCCTACACCAAGAGTTAGAGTCACGAGTTAAACATTCTGTGTTCCAACATGGACAATGAAAACTGGATCAACACCCACTCTTGCCAAGTCTCCTTCAACTCTTCCAGGGAGGTCTCCCACCTGTGCACCCGGAAGGCAGCACACTGTGTGAGACTCTCTGTTTCTGGAGCAAACCTGTATTTCAGTCCTCCTAATGATTGAGTTCCCGAATATTACTACCTCTGTCTTTCTGGTAACTGGTTTTGAGGTGGCCCACTGAGACTCTTTATGCTTGCCTACCACCTCAGAATCTTTAGAGACACTGTCCAGCTCCATTAGGACCTGAAAACAGTTTGGCACTACCAATTTTGGGATTGATGTCCCTCAACGGTATGCACCCTTTACATTGCACCTTGTGACTATGACCCACCAATCTCTGTCTGGTCTAAAGTCTCCTCCTGAGCCACCTTGGGGGTGGAAACTCTCTCTAAAGGACACTTGGGCCAGGTTTTTCACTACAAGGGACGCAAGTGACCCTAAGTTGGAGGTGCTAGATCAGCTGGTATCTCCTGCAGATGTAGTCTTCAAAGAAGCCTGGCTCCCCGCAGCTATCCTCTAAAAAGTCCAACATCCAACAGGACTTGCATTATTATTAGAATTTGACTTTGGGTTACTGAAACTGCTTGACATTTTTGAATTAAAATTAAATTATTCAACTTTAAATGGTAAACTAAAATAATTAAGACAAAAAATTAGATTAAAGAACGGCAACAGATTATTTTGAACATGACACTTTAAGCTACTTTAATGTTCTCCCCATTAACTGCCTGCTGTTTGTCCTACAAGGTTAACTTTTCTCTGTCAGTTCTCCTAACTTGGTGCCCCTCTTTTTCTTTACTTAAAAGCTCTCCACTTGTACCATTTATATACTTTCGTATTAGTGAACACTCATAACTGCTCTGCGTTTCTGACTGCTAGGAACTGCTCAATCTAGAAAGCTCTCTAACTGAATATCTGCTGCTAGTTAATTTCTTGCTGTTTTGTCTGCTCCTGCAGCTACATGTGCCTAATCGGTGACTTAACGCTAGTCGTCTGCTTTACTGCTTTGAAGTCAGCCACTGCCGTTTTTTCCCCACTAAGGAATCATTGTTTCTGTTGTAACTATTCATCACTACAACAATGGTAATTTACTTGCAGAGATGCCAGTATCGGCTACAGCTGCTTAATGCCCTTCCTTGCCAATACAAATTTGAGTACAAGAACAAGTACAAGTAACTTTTCCAAATGCTCTCTCAAACTAAATACTCAGCTGCTTTTGCTCCTGTGTAGGTGAAGAGCATAAAAACCTTCTAAATGTGAAAAAAAGCTTTAAAAATTCCTGATTGACTCCTTAGTGACAGCTAAAACACCTGTTTTTAGGAGCAAAATGTACTTTTTAATTAACTTTCACACCACAGAAACAACAATTCTCAGCTGCTTCTTTTCAGCAGGGATGATGTCAGTATGTCTCAGTCTCTTAAGACATGAATCCTACGAATGAAAATAAAGTACAATGTTCCACAACAAAGCTCAGAAGTCGATTGAAAATGATCAATTGAGTATATTTTCAATGCAAAGTGCTCTTACTTGTTCTATAATAAGATAAAATTACAGTGTCAAAAGAAAGGCAAACAGAAAACATTGTCACATTAAAGTACAAGTTAAGAAAAACCCTGTATATAAGAACCCAAGTAGACACCTTCACTCTATTCCTCTAAGTGTGACACAATGAAACTAATCATTTCTGTACTTTCTTTATAGGTTGACAGCCACCACCCACTCACTAATTAAACAGTCCTTGACAGCTTGAATTTCAAGAGTTGTCTTTCAGTTTTACTGTTTTTTTTTTTTTTTCAAAAATGTACATGGATATGCGTAATTTAACGGTAACAGAAATAATAAAAATGTACCACTCCGGGCGGCATGGTGGCGCAGTGGGTAGCGCTGCTGCCTCGCAGTTGGGAGACCTGGGGACCTGGGTTCGCTTCCCGGGTCCTCCCTGCGTGGAGTTTGCATGTTCTCCCTGTGTCTGTGTGGGTTTCCTCCGGGCACTCCAGTTTCCTCCCACAGTCCAAAGACATGCAGGTTAGGTGGATTGGCCCTAGTGTGTGCTTGGTGTGTGGGTGTGTTTGTGTGTGTCCTGCAGTGGGCTGGTACCCTGCCAGGGATTGGTTCCTGCCTTGTGCCCCGTGTTGGCTGGGATTGGCTCCAGCAGACCCCCGTGACCCTGTGTTTGGATTCAGCGGGTTGGAAAATGGATGATGGAAGGATGTACCACTCCTTCAGTGTATTCATTTACACATGAACAATATGAATAATAGCACATCTAAGTCTTATGAAAACAAGGATAAACCAAGCAAAATATTCATCCAAACACAATTCAAATGACAGCCTGCCTCAGTTTTACACCAGCCTGGTGGACATCCTGTCGTATAAAATGTGGCATTTGGTTGATGTCAGCCTCTATAATGATTTCCTTCTCCTTCTACTCGTGTTTCTTATCCACAAAGGGTGGTTTGACACCTGCTTTTAGAACAATTTTTTGTACCATGGTACACACAACAGTTATGGCACAGCACCACCCTGGTGAGTACCTGATACCGCTTAAAGATTTGTGGAGACACCTGAAATGCATGTTCTATATTCCTATTGTGCATTTAGCCATGCTGCATATCTGCTGACGTGCAGCATTATACTACTCTTCGGTCACAGTCACTGCTTCAGTGATGAATATTCGAACAGTCAAATGACTGTCTTCACCAGACACCTGGCTGATTTTGAGTTTACCATCTTATGTAAGGATGTAACAGTGGTATTCTTGAGTACCAGGTAGTCTTTTGGCCATGGAGAATCTCATTCTCTGTTCAGCAAAATGAGATGGGACATTGTCTATTGATATGAAAAAAGTTTGATATTTTTGATAACTTACTGATTGAAAACTCAATGATTACCATTATTGACACATGGTGCACTCAAACTATGTTTAGGATGGAAAATAAACATGAAAGGCTCTCTCACAATGCAGGTAATGTGCCTCATTCGTGATTCCATGAGTATCCGCTCATTTGACACAAAGTCAAACCAGCGGTACCCAAGGATTCACCGAAGAGACACAGTACCAAAGGAGTACAGTCTTTATCTCAGGTCACTGGATAATGTACATGTCTTGCAACCATATAGCAAGACAGGAAGCACCAGGACTCTAAAGACTTGGACCTTCATCCTTTTGCATAGATATTGGGAGCACCGCACACCCCTTTCCAGCGACCTCATGATCCCCCATGCTTTCCCAATCCATCTACTGACATCATAGGAAGAGTCACCAGAGACATGAATGTCACTGCCGAGGGAAGTAAACCTCTCAAGAAGGTCAACATTCTCTCTGCAGTCAGACACACTGTTGATGGCTGTGCCCAAGAGGTCATTAAAGGCCTGGATCTTGGTTCTTATCTGGGACACTTGCAAGCTCAGACACTCAGAGTCCTTGCTTAGTCTCTCGAGAGCCCAGATCAGAGCCTCCATTGACTCAGCGAAGATCACAGCATCGTCAGCAAAGTCAAGATCAGTGAATCTTTTCTTCACCAACAGATGCCTCACAGTTGCTGGACCCCACGACCTTGCCCAACACCAAGTCCATGCAAGCACTGAACAGAGTAGGAACAAGAACACACCCCTGATGAACCCCAGAATGAACTGGGAAAAACACAGAGGTTTTGTCTCCACTCTGCACAGCACTCACAGTATCAATGTACAGGCCAGCCTTGATATCCAGCAACCTTGAGGGGATCCTGTGAATCCTCAGGATGTCCCACAGGGCAGCTTGATCAACTTATGCTTAACTTAACACTTTATGAAAATCGACAAGAGCTGCAAAGAAACTCTGCCAATATTCGTGTTTGTGCTCTATGAGAACCCTCAGTGGCAGGATACGGTCGATGGTAGACTTCTTAGGATTAAAACCAGACTGCTCCGGCCGCTGGTAGGTGAGGTAGTGTTCATGAATCCTATTAAGAACGACCCTAGCAAGGACTTTACCCAGCACCAAGAGCAGCGTTATCCCCCTTTAGTTGCCAAAATCCAGGCAATCACCCTTCCTTTTCCAGATAGGAATGACAAGCATGAAAGATTTGCATAATAAGAGTAAGGTTTGTATTTTGAGAAAGAGGGGACAATATATAAAAAAAATCTGCACATTCCCACATGCCATTAGGATGCCCTGAGAATGAAATCCAAAATTATTTTTTGGATTTGAGAGGTCTGCTGTTCAAACCCTGATACAGTTACTTTTCTGTTTATTGCTTTTTTAGAAAGCCTATGTAGTTATCTGAATAAGGAAAAAAATCAAAAGTCTGTGTTTCTGAGGCCTAAGCATAGCTAAGCCAAAAACTCAAATTAAATTTTGTTCAATTTCAAGGGGCTGCTTTGACCATGCAGGGTCCTCTGGACCAAATGTTTTACTTTGTCACATACTATACTAATTAAAGTACCAGCATGCAAAGTCTGAGCCTGCTCAGTTGTTTTGTTCATGAGCTATGGACTTGTGAAATTTGATGAAAAAAATGAGGGTGGATAAAATCGACACCCCCTCTTTCCTCAGTAAACTGGCTGTATCTTGGAAAGTAATGCATCTTATATCAAAAAAAAAAAATACAGGGTGCCTCCTGACTAACATGGGTACACCTGGTAATTTTTCCAGAATTTTTTGAGTCTGAAGTGCACAGGCCATTGGCTGATTTGACTTGGAATGACTATATTACTTGCACATTAATCACCAAAAACCCTTTATAGAAATTGTACGAATTGTATAGAATGCTGTACGAATTGATATGGATGCGTGGAATAATGGCAATTGCATAGAACTTTTACACAGCATTTCAGGGGTGGATGGAAATGCTATGTTGCAGTTTGCATGGGCGATGAAGAAGCCTGGTGACTCTATGTATTGCTTTGCACAGAACTACTGTGCCTTGTGCATTGCTGACAGTCTGCTGGAATCCTCTTGTGGCGTAATATCTCAGCATTGCTAGAAGCTGCACAACATGTGTCAGGACATAGTTGTGATTGGTGGGTCTTAGGTTTTTCACAACCAGCTGCAGTAGTGCCATTATTTTGGCTCTTGGCAAACTGTATCTCTCCAATACTGCACCATCACTTAGGTGGTTAAATGGGTTTAATTGTGCCTGTGCCACTGCATTACCCCTCACAAGTCGGCTGCGTGGACAAAGAAGGAATCCTTGTTGGCGTCTCTGATTCATGACCAGGATTCTTTGCCATGCTGTTATTTTTTTTATAATGTCAATAAAGCCTGATTGTTCTTTTTTTAGTACTTGGTTAACCTGGAACTTGTTCTTTTATATTTGTCAGAAGGTTATCTCCTGCTAAGGAGGTCTTTTCCATCACTACAACCTAGTGATTTGTCTTCAGATATGCATTATTGCATTACTTCATGTACATATATATTTGATTTTGGTCAAATGTGACATATAGTAGAGCCTTTTTATTTTTTGCGAGTGCTTTTAACATTTCAAGCTATTTATCAAGTAAATGCTTTCTGACAGTCTCTTTTGGCTGTCACCATCTGTTGATTACGTTCTACAGGAGGTGGCCATTTAACATCGTCCTTTAGGATTAACGTATCAGTCGGGTTAGACATAGCTACAAAATGAGTTTAACATAGTACTTTAGTTACAAAGAGTTTTGGGAAACCGCTTTTCTTGTCATGCATAAACCTAAGTTTGAGTTTTGGGAAACCCACCCTTGCTCAGATTTTAGAAGTTAGAAAGTACTATTTGAAGTGGTCAAAACTTATGAACAATTTAAAATAATATCTTTTTAACTATATTTGTAATACAATGCCTATCAGAAATTGTTCATACTATTTTCTAATTTATATTATCTGCAGTCCAACAAGAAATTCAAGGAGGGATGAAACAGAGTTTACAGATATTACTCATAAATATTATTATATTCCTTTTTCTTGATTTCCACATTATATAATACTTCACTCTTTGTATATGTGTAACGCTGTTGCAGCACTGGATGTTTAGAGCATAGTTTCCAAATATCAGCACCAAAGCAATCTGCATTTTGTGTAATCAAAATCTTGTGGTGCCACACTCGTTCAGCCTTACCGAGGACAACCTCAGTTCAAGAGACCTAGTGACTGTGATATTTATGATAATTTGTGGGGAAGGAAGTGTTATTGTGTGGAATGTTATTGCAGTATATTTTACCATATTTCTGTTTTATGATTTAATCGAAAGTGCATATATGGTATTTTCTGTTGCAAGCAGATTGCGAAAAGCACGCTAATCCCAATACAATATATTGCAAAGCATGTAATAGGTGCTGTGTACTTAGCAAGTATAACGAAATTATAACATTTTGTTTGATGTCCTATAAATACAAACAAGCATCTGCATTTGGATGAATAATGCACATTTCTTTGACGTATCAACAGGTTGGTACTGGCCGGTTGCAATAGTTGGGGGCGGGAGGGTCCTGTTGTATTCATGCCCAGGGGCCCTTGGACTTAAGATTCAGCTCTGCTCACACACCATATAGTGACTCAAATTGGCACGGAAGATTGTGGATCAGGGTTAGAGAGGACCAACAAAAAAATGGGGTCAATGGAGTTTACATGCAGCTGAGGAAACAGGCAGATGGCTCCACCACTAAAGTTGTACGTTCATTGGAACAATGACACATCAATCACAATATTTAGGTTCAACTCTCTAGCAAGCGTAACTGTCTTTATGAATTTTAAATTGATAACATTTAAAGATGTTGTTGGCATCTGTGGATTTTGACCATCAGATATTGCAAATGGCCATTTTATTCTTTGCAGTGTATTCTGCAATAAGTTTAAAATATTAAAATTTTAAAATAAGAGTGATAAATCCCCTCTGTTGATCGCTCCATTGCTGTTGCACTCCAACACTGGAATTAGTCCTGATGACTTATGCAGAGGGCGGCACGGTGGCGCAGTGGTAGCGCTGCTGACTCGGGTTTGCTTCCCAGGTCCTCCTTGAGTGGAGTTTGTATGTTCTCTCCGTGTCTGTGTGGGTTTCCTCCGGGTGCTCCGGTTTCCTCCCACAGTCCAAAGACATGCAGATTAGGTTCATCGGCGATTCTAAATTGTTCCTAGTGTGTGTGTGTGTGTGTGTGCGCCCTGCCTGGGGTTTGTTTCCTGCATTGTGCCCTGTGTTGGCTGGAATTGGCTCCAGCAGACCCCCGTGACCCTGTAGTTAGGATATAGCGGGCTGGATAATGGATGGACTTATGCAGATATGGAACATGAAAAGTATATTAATGGCATGTAAATGAAAGAAATGCATTTTGAAAAATAATTGTGGAACTATAGCATGAGACTTTGTAAGGCATTTATCTTAAGTCTGAGTCAAGCAGCAAGCCATCAATAAGCAAGTTAAATCAACTTGAGACATTTTTTTAAATGTTGTCAAGCAAGTCAGAAGTCAGAAAAGTTAAGACTTGAGTGAAGTCATGTGATTCAAGTCGCCAATCTCTGCTAAGAAATAGTAAACAGGCAATAGGCAATCAGGTATTAAACAAGAGGATCAAATGAAAATGGCATTAAAATAAGTAAGATCAACAATTTTCAATAAAAAATGTGTTTGTACCCTGCTGAGTATTATTGCAGTACATAAAGTCTTAACTTTTTTTTTTTGATATGCACTCTTAAAAATAATGGTTCTGTAATGGCACTTTGCAGGGTTGTGTGGCTCTTTCTAGATCCATTGTTTGACAAAGAGTCAATTCTTTCTGGGAAGAATTCTTTCTCTTTGCATATTATTACTTTTTCTTTGGACTTTGAAAAAGCCCCTAATATATGGACAAGATGGAAATATTTAATGTATAGTAGGTGACATAATAGAATGCAACACATCAAGAAAACCTGAACTGAGCCTTTGTGATTATATGCAGTCCTTTGGTATTTCACACATCTTTTATCATCTGTCCATGGCTATTTATTGAGCCTGTTACAGATCTAAATTAATAAATAATGGGTTCTTTCTGACCTTCATGTGGATGGTTCTTTTGGAAACCAAAAATGGTTCCTCTATGACATCGCTTTGAAGAACCTTTCTGGCACCTTTATTTCTTGCCTTGTTGAACAAAGTCAGATTGTTCCATCTGAGCAAAGTATGACAGCGAGCTAACAATGTAACAAAGTCCTCAAATTGGAATGTTAAGCAAGCAAAACTGTTCCATCTAGTAGATGTTGAATGTATAAGAGAATCAAGATAAATAGTAGACATCTGATAAGTAAGTGAAAATTGTAGTACTTTAGAGTGGAAAATGGCAAAATTTAATAAATGTGTGCTTAAAGGAGACAGTCACTGAAAATCAACTTTCTCATATGCAAGTCTCTCAAGGTTTCTGTACCATGCATGCAACTTACCCTGAATGGTGGCTAATTTATTGAAATAGTACGTTTGTGTTTGTTTCATAAAGTGAAATCAGAAATACCAAATCTCTGACTTCAAATCAGTGCTTCTCTATAGTTTTTAAGAGGTTCAGTTGACAGTAATACTGCAACAGCATTAACAAATCACATCAGCCAGGGATGAGTCACTGGAGTATGAGCTGGCATTATATCACCAGTGGCAGGAGTGCCTATATTAATGATAAGCCTGCAAAGTCGCAGCTTTTTGCCAACTACTACAGCAAAGGGTAAGCAGTCCTTTTAAGAACTGTGAGCCACCTCAATGAGCCATGTGAAGAGCACCATTGCTGCAATACTTTACATTTAAGGTGCTATCACAATTTCTTAGCCCCACCAAAATTTACCTAAAATGATCAAGATTTACAGAGTTTATAGGACTCACACCCTATTTAGTTTTAAATAAGGTAGTAAGAAAAGTCTTCAATGTACAGTATATTTGATTAATTTATCACAACAAGCACTCTTAAACAACATTTACTTGAAATAAAGGTTGGTTGCAATTAAAGCTGCAGCCTTTACAACCTCCAGGATAGAAACTAAGTATCAATGTATCACGGAGGACAGAACCAAGGAAAAAACAGTTACATAAATCAGGTGTTATAGGAGACAAAGCAGCCTCTCAGATTGTAGTGAAAACCAGCAGTCACTGTGATCATCCAGGATGACAGCTGCTATAGAATTTAGGTCAAATATGTTACAGTGACTTATACAACAGTGCTTTTGTCTATTTAATTGATTTCATTGAATGATTGCATTATATTTGCACAAACCATTAATGCCCAAACTCACTCATACAATTAAAGTTGTCTTTTCAGGTAAAGATGGCAAAAACACATCTTGAGCTAATACAATTTCTGGAGTTGAACATTAATGTTTTGTTTACATAACAGTTCAGTTTACACACAGAATACAGTCAGGTCCATAAGTATTTGACAGTGGCACAATTTTCATAATTTTGGCACTGTACACCACCACAATGGATTTCAAGCAAAACAATCAAGATGTGATTAAAATATAGACTTTCAGCTTTAATTCAAGAGGTTTAATAAAAGTATTTTATGAGCTGTTTAGAATAGACATATATTTTTATACATGACCCTTTGTTTTCGGGGGCTCAAAAGTATTTGGACAAACTAACATAATCATGAATATAATGATCATTTTCAATATTTGGTTGAAAATTCTTTACAGTCAATGATTGTCTGAAGTTTGAGACCCATGGCCATTGCCAATTGCCAGGTTTCTACTCTACTGATGCTTTGCCACCCCTTTACTGAAGGTGTGTTCAGTTGCTACTTGTTCATCGGACTTGCTGCCTCCAGTTTTGTCTTTAGCAAATGAAATACATATCCAATAGGGTTGAGGTCACTTGATTGACTTAGTTATTGAAGAATATTCACCTTCTTTGCCCTAAAAAGTACTTGGTTTGCTGTTACAGTATATTTCCGCTCATTGTCCATTTGTCCTGTGAAGCGTCATCCTATCAGTTTTGCAGCTTTTGGCTAAATCTGAGTAGACAGTATAGTCCTGTTAGCTTCAGAATTCATCCTTCTACTTCTGCCAGTATTTATACCATCAATAAACACTAGTGACTGGCTTCCATTGGCAGCCATGCATGCTCATGCCATAAAATTTCCTCCACCATATTTCACAGTTCATGTAGTATTCATTGGATCATGAGCTGTTTCGTCTCTAATCCATACTCTTCTCATTCTGGTATATATTGATTTTAGTTTCCTTTGTCCAAAAAAATTGTTCCAGAATGGGACAGGTTTTTAAAAAATATTTTTTGGCAAAGTCTAAAATGTCCTTACTATGCTTGAGATTTACCAGTGGTTTGCTGCACTTTGCGGTGAACCCAATGTCTTTACTTTCATGAAGTGTCTTGATTGTAGTATTGGGCAATGTTACAGAGGGTGTTCTTCATTTGGCTAAATGTTGTAAAAGCGGTTCTTCTTCACCAGAATTCTGCAATAATCCAATACAGTTGTCTTCTGTGATTTTCCAGACCTTTTGGTGTTGCTGAGTTCACCAGTGTGTTCCTTCTTTTTGAGAATGTAATAGATGATTGATTTGACCACTCCTTGTGTTTCTGCTGCCTCTCTAAAGGGTTTGTTTTATTTTCTCAGCCTAATGATGGACTCTTTTTACTTGCATGGACCGCTGTTTAGACCTCATATTGAGAGTTCACAGTGACAGCTTCCAAATGCAAATTCCACACTTGGAATCAATTCCAAATCTTTTACCTACCTAATAGTTAATGAAATAATGAGGGGACTGTTCCTACCTGACTTTACCTTTGAGCCCCTGGAAATAAGGTGGAGGGGCTATGCAGAAAAATGGTTGTCATTTCTAAACGGCTCATACAATATTTTTGGTAAACCCCTTAAATTAAAGCTGTTTTTTTACCATGTTTGAAGAGTATTAATTTGATGATTACAAATGTTGCAGGCATTAAACATTAATTTAGAAGGTATTGTGACTAGGGAATTCATTCCCGGACGGGTTTATCCATTCCCGGGAATTCGGGAATCCCACATTTTATTCCCGGGAATCCCGGGCTCCCGGGCATAACACAGTGCACGGGCATCTCACATGTGAACGGTTTTAGAACGACCGACATTTATTTTTAATAAAACTACTGCAATATGTTGACACAAATAACAGACTAACCTTATTTACAAGCAGTTCATGGTGTCATACAAGTACATGTATCTTTAGTTGTGGTAATAAGTGCATAGAAAGCACAACGTGTCCAGCGTGCGGTCGTCCAAGCGAGAGTGAACCTTTGTGCAGAGTATGCCAGCCACTGAGAAAGCACGCTCTGCCTCCACTGAAGTAGGCGGCACAGTCATCAGATACTGGTAGACTTGTTCTAAACAATGCCCATTGCTTTGAAACACCGCCATTTCAGCTTTTACTGATGCATCCCGTTTCTTGTCATCATTCTGTGATGGCAAGTTTCTTGGCACAGATAATGCGGATGCAACAGACTGACGCATTGCAATTTCAAGTTGCTGTTCAAAGCTGTTGTCTGATGAAGCGCAAGCTGCAGCAATGGCGCCACCTTCTTCCAGTTTTGTGGATGTTGCAGCAGAACTACTGCTGTCAGTCTGTTCAAGTCATGTTACCAGACGACGAACGAATTTTCAGATGATGTCATTAGATGGTACCGAGAACATGTCTGTAGTAGCCATCTTTCGTGCAGAAGCTATATGCAGATACTGGAGAACAGCTGCATGTAATCCTCGTCTGTTGTTTATTCTAGACTCAAGAACACCTGCCAGAGTCTTTGCAAGTTCTGAGCTCTGCTTCTGTAGCTGGACAATGCAGAACTTCAGAGCCGCTTCTGCGCTGATCAGATTTGTAACACGCCTGCACATTGCATTAACTACAAGCTTCAACGGTTCCAAACTCGACACCATTTCACTGATAACTGTGAAGTCTGCGTCAGTTAAGTGTAACTGTTGCCCCAGATCAATCAGTGCCTTCTGTATTGGACCCCATAATTGCAGAAATCTGCTCAACATATCAACCAGACTGTTCCACCTTGTCCTGCAGTCTAGCAGAAGACTGATTTCTTTGTCGAATTCACTCTTCACATACGGCTGGAGTATGCTGTCATTCTTTGTTGGTGATTGTCTAAAAATCTTGACGATTTTACGAACCTTGTTAACAACATCATCATATAATTCATCTGACAATTCCACAAGAACATTGTAGCTGTCATCAACTTCTAGACCTTGTTCACCATCATGACTCTCAAGTATATCATCCTCATCGTCGTCGCTGTTGTCAGTGTTGCAATGAAACGACTCAGGCTCGGCTGTAGCAGTAGTAGCCGGCACAGCACGACCTCTGCGGCGATACAGCACATCTAGCACTGCCAGCTGGATACAGTGTGCATAACATAATTGATGCTCAACTTCCAGTAGTCTTCCAACCTTTGTCATGACACTGGCACCGTCTGTACAGATGTCTACTACGTCACTGATTGAGCTCAAATTCTGCCAGTTTACTCTGCAGTAAGTCAATGCACTTCTCCGCCAGCATCGAGCCATGAACTCTGATTAATCCAAGGTTCCAATACTTCGGACCTTGTTCATGGACATTCACATTCATATATCGTCGATTTCTAGTGGAAGTCCATTCTTCAAACATTATACTAAAGCACTGACCCTGCTTCTTCTTGTTAGCCATCTCTTCTGTTACCAGCAATCAGATCGTTTGACCGTGATCCATTACCAGACGCTTCACAGTTTCAGCAGAATTCAGCAAATTTCCGAAACCAAGTGCAGAAAGTGCTTTGCGTAAATCAGCTAACGAAACGAATATTCGGAACGGAAGTCCATCTCGAGCCGTCATTCGTACTAATACTGCCTGCAATGTACTTTCGTTCTTCTTCTGCAGATATGTCATCATTGGCCCCACTGCTATGCGCTTGGACGTCGTTGGTGTATCGTCATCATCATCTGGTTTTCGTTTCATAACAGTTATTTGATGAACTCTTCTCAGATACTCGTGTAATCCCTTTGTCAAGCCACCAATTGTTTTCAAAATAGTTTTACACAGTATACACTCAGCCGACTGGCCTAGCTTTTCGCGCAAGAAATGCTGCCAAACTCTGTTGTTTTTAAACTCGACAAACTTAGTCATTTCTATGAGGCTTTCAAAACAAACAACTGATGTTCTGACTGCTGACTGGACCCAAGCTCTGCTCCAGTTGGAAAGTTGACACCAGCCTGTACAGTCAATAGCACGTACCACAGACGTCAATGAAGTCTGCCCCGTAACGGCATTCGTGAGCTGCGGAGTGCGGACTCCTTCCAGTCCACCGTGCTCAGTCAGCCAGGAGACTGACTGCTGCTGGTCTGTTGTTGAATGAATTAATGAGCAACACACTACACCGTGGGCCAAAAAACTGTGCCACTTAATTATTTTCAACTATAACTCTGTTATTTCTTGATCGATTTTTACACTTTTACATGCTATATATGCGAGCTTGGATGTTCCCGTTTTCCCGGGAATTACAGCTGTTTCATTACCGCGGGAATGAAAAATGTCCAGGAATCCCCGGATTCCCTAATTGTGACCTGCTTTAATGTTTAGTTAATGTTCAGATTGTGCAGCAGCCATTTTCACACTGGAAGTCTAAAGATGGGAAGAGTAGGGTGGATCGATGAATTGGGATAAAACAAGCTGGTGAATAACCACATATTCTGTGTCCATGATGTGGAAAGATTCCTTTATGTATTTTCACTTAAGTCCAAAATAAAAATCACTCATTACATTCACACAGCTGGCTGTTATGCAGATACACACTGTGACAGCCTTTATAATGTGAAGTCTCTGTCACATCACTCTGTACATGTGATAATAACAACTCTATAATGACCTGATAAGTTAATTTGACAAGACTACAATGAACTGCGTTGTGGGTCCTATTCACACAAACTTATGGACACTCTTGGCCAACTGTCTGATTGCCAGCTGATTTACAGTCATTCAGCAGAGAGAAATCAACTTGTTGTTTCACAATATATCCATATAAGACACTATCTTGCAAATGCCTTCTATTGCTCTTTTTTGACCAACTGGTGATATATGCTGTTACTGTTATTAATTTTCTCTCTTTGACTTTTAAAGGTAAGCACCGGGGATGAGAATTTTTAAAGAAGACTCCTGCATTGTTTTAACCTTTGTAAGAGCCATTTGCTAGTTATTTAAGTTATATAAATGTTTGCCTAAATATTAGTGTATAGTCTATGGGACGTTCCTACAACCCCCATAAATTGAATTGAATTGGTGTATTCTAACTATTTCTAGCCTCTCTGACTAAACATTATATTCAGTTAGTGACCTGCCTTGCTAGGTGTAAGGCGTCGAGGGCACATGGTTTTTTGGTGATATTCTTGAATTAAAGTGCACGTATTTTGTTATACCTTTTGTGAAAGTGTTTCTTTAATATTTGGACTTCAGTCTTCACACATTATACACTTCACGTCAGCATTTTGTCAGTTATTACTATAACATGAAAAAAGCTTCTGTTTTAGTTCTATGTTCAACATTTCTTGCCTTGCATTTTCTGTCATCCTACATTTACACAGATTGTTGTAGACACAGAGCACACATGATATTTATGTATTCCAAATAACAATATATTATTTACCCTATACAATTCCAGACACTTCACTCCCAGATAAAGTGACTTCAGCTCTGAGAATTTTGTATCTGACTTGACTTCAGCTGCCTCTGTGGGGGATGGGATAGCAGGCTGCCGGTGCTGATTAACACATTTGCAAAACAAAGATGCTGATGACGAGATGTAATGGAATTTAAAGTGGTCTGGCATTATGAATATTTTTGTAGGCTTCAGGGATTCTAGTATTAAAGAACACTTATCTACTTTATATACAGTAACTGGTGTGCATTTGGCAGTTATTGGCACCAAATGTCATTTTGCCAGTCGACATATTGCACCATGTTGTTTCTGCTAATATCTGTGTGATTACATTTTTAATCCATCCATCCATCCATTATCCAACCCTCTGAATCCGAACACAGAGTCACGGGAGTCTGCTGGAGCCAATCCCAGCCAACACAGGGCACAAGGCAGGAACCAATCCCGGGCAGGGTGCCAACCCACCGCAGGACACACACAAACACACCCACACACCAAACACACACTAGGGACAATTTAGAATCGCCAATCCACCTAACCTGCATGTCTTTGAACTGTGGGAGGAAACCGGAGCGCCCGGAGGAAACCCACACAGACACGGGGAGAACATGCAAACTCCACGCAGGGAGGACCCGGGAAGCGAACCCAGGTCTCCTAACTGCAAGGCAGCAGCGCTACCACTGCGCCACCCTACATTTTTAATGCATGAATTTTTTTTGTATGCAACTGCAAGCTACATTTTGCTATCTGAAAGCGAGCTGAGACTTTTGTGGGTGGTTATCTCAGTTCTTGAAGACAGGCTTTATTATAGTTTTCTCAATTATTTAGATAAATTTCTTGAAAATAACTTTCATTTCCCAAAACTCTAATCACAATTTCATAACTACACACTGAACTCCACAACCTTCAATGTTACAGTTCAAACCATGCAAACTCTCTACTCAAAACCACGTACTCTTATATCCAAACTTTGCCATCAGACATCACACAGAAGCCTTTAAAAACACATACATTACAACATAGCCTTACACCATGCAGAGATCAATTCAAAACCCTACAGTAAAAACTTGTTACTGCAATGAATAATGTTACTTGTATCCACTGGGCCAAACTACCTCTATAATGAACACTATATAAACAGCAAATGTAGAATTTTTCTAAAAATGTTTATCCTTTAATGTACAACATAATACATAAAGAATTGGAAAGAAAATGAAAATTCTATTCAGGGTCAGGCCAGTGAATCTCATCAATATCGCATGCAATATGAGCCCTGGCAAGGAAGCGGGGGAAAAAAAACCCTTGTATGCCTTATTCTTCCCTAGCAAGACTCAGATGTGATGTCCAAACAAGCTTCATCCATGGTATAGAAGTGAATATGAATGTAGGGGTCTCAGTCAAAGGCCTTCCCCTGCCATGCTGAAAAAACTCCTCTATAGGGGAAAGGAGAACATGCAAGCAGAAAGATGTTGCTGAATCTGGGGTTGTTGGTGAACCAGTCACAAACTAGAGCAGCCTGGTAGAGACTGACATTGTCCCAAATTCCAAAGTAGCATAACTGCTCTTGTTGTGCTGTCTCCCTCTGGTCAAGTTCGTATATATGATCTCGGAGACCATTAAAGAAAGCCAGTTGAAACATGGTGTCATATGGACCAAGGATTACATGTTAGTGGAGGAACCCACGGTGGCTGATGGCAGCAAAATTGTCACATTCTACCCTTGCTGGCCAGGGACATTCATAATGGCCCATTGGCCAATTGTCTGTCCCCCCACCCCCTCCCCTTTCAGTGAGGTTGAAGCCTGCCTCATCAGCAAAGATGAACTCCTGAGTAGTATCTCTTGCTTCTATTTCAATGATTCTCTACAAAAGATGACACACACTACAGTAAATGATTACTCTGAAACATATTGCTAGAGTACACAAAAAAAGAAGTAATAAATACAGTTTGTTCTACACTATATGGTGGTGTGCAGTACTGTAATAAATACCGTAACTATGCTCAAATACTTCACACAATATGAAAAAAATCATGCCTGTTCATATTCCAGGCATTGGTTTTTAACTCCTTCAGAGTTACTTTTGAAAGAAACATGATAGGTCTGTTCTTTGAAAAATGTGGTCAGTTGTGGAACTGCTCTGTTGTATCTCCCACAAGCAAATTGTGTTGTTGGCTATCACCCTTGGGCCCTTGCTCTTCAGAAAATAGGGGTCTTCTGCCTCCATCAGGAAGCTGTCTCTGGAAAACAAAATACTGCAAGTACTAACTGTAAAACCATACATTTTACAATAGGAACCTACAGTAACTATGTGAAATGGTGGAGTAACTCAATGCCTTTCACACAGCATACAGTCCAACAGAGCAAACAGCTACAGTACATGTAGGTGTTGTATGTAACACTGTACAGTACTCCACAGTTACAGTAGAGAGCAGTATGCAAATGACCTACCTATTTTCCTCTCTGAATGTTCATATAATAGAAGCTAATGTGAAGAGGCTCAGGTTTGGTTGCAGTCTTTTACCAGCATCTGCCACCAATATCCTATGCACAAAGACATGGTCAACAAGAGTGGCACAAATCTGATTTGAAACCATTTGTCTCCTTTCTCTTGCTGTTATTCTTCCTGTCTCTCTTCCGTCTCCCCTCCTGTGTTCTTTTCTTCTTTCTTCCTGGTGTTCTTTTCCTCTTTCTTCCTGTGGTTCTTGTTTCATTGTTCCAAAACAAGCGAACTGACCCTTTTATCTGTCTAACCTAAGTATATTACTGGTGTCTGAACAATTTTAACTCATAGTGTTTGCATGTTGGGAATTGTGTTCTAAATGTGTTCTAGCTTTGCTGACTTGAGTTAATGATATTGAAGCCATTGCTTTCTAAATGAGCACATAGTGAAGCCAATGATGCATGAAGGGATTTATGTGTAGAGTTTTGCACAAAAAGTGAAATTAACCTGGGTCATGTGTCAGAGGAGGTTGGCAGCATGTGCTGATTTTACAGTGCATTGCAGCACCCACCATACAACGAACCACCCAGTTTCGGACCCCAGTGCAGCCATGCAACTGGTGACAACTCAGCACCACACTGGATCAGTCTGAGTTTGTTTATGGTGGCTTTAGTGGCAGTCCTGACACCATCTACAAAGTTTTCCCTGCACGTTGGAGGACCTGCTTGCAGGGCTGAATACAGATTAATGTCATTCCCTGGATGAAGCAATTGCAGGTTAAGGGCCTTACTCAAGGGCACAATGGCGTAGAGTCACTTCTGGCATTACCAGGACTTGAACTGACAACTTTCTGATTGCCAGCTCAGATCTCTAGCCTTTATAGCTTTGGGAAATTAGTTTGTATTTTGGTAGATGGCAGTATGGTTTGGGATTTTTATTTAATAAGTTTGATAATACTGTGTAAGCAATTGAGAAAAACTATAAGCAAATACAAAGCTGAAAAAATATGACTTTGGTATTACCAAAGTTGCTGAAAGTTTTCTAGTCACTGAAATCAGGGCAAATGTCCACGTAACAATGCAGTTAGAAGATTCCACTCTCCTCTCCACTTTAGGTTAGCAAATGTAAAGGAAATAAAAAAAATACGGCACAGCTTATTTCTAAGACATCAATATCATATTAAAACAAGCAAGAGACTTAATTTCATAATATTTAAGTTTGCAATGTTCTTCATTCATTTCTGTACTACATATGCACAACTAAAGTATATAATGGGTATACAAGAGTGTTATATATAATTTCCTTCCTGCAGCTCACCCTCATAGTTTACTGTGAGAGAACCAGCTTGAGCCCAAGGCAACATGTTATACTCAAAGCCTATCCCTGCATTTTAAGTCAGGGTAAACCACATGCTGTCATGAATATAGTAAATGATTTTCTATATAAAAATGAATTATAAGAACAAAATCACCTACAAGTAATGGCTAGTTTAAGCAGTCCTTAATTTAAAAAAAATAAGTGCTTGCCAATTGTTTGCTTTGGCGTTGTGCTTTTTTTTTTCTGAAGAAAATAATCATGGCGAACTTATACAACAAATGACTTCATAGTCAAATTTAAAAAAAAGAAAAGAAGAAAAAAATCAGAAACTTTAAAAAAGCAGGAACAAAAAGACAAAATATAACTAAAAACAGATTTCAACTGCTACAGAGAGAAAGAGAGGAGAGTCAAAAGAATGGGGAAAAACAGATAAAAAGAAGGAAAGTATCCTTCTCCCTTGATATAAATGCTTATTGTAAAATTTTATTAATCAAATCTTGCCATATTTTAAAAAGTTTTAAACAGATCCTCTAAGTGAGAATATGATTTTTTTTCCAGTTTCAAATATTATAGAACATCAACTATCCATTGACTTATAAAAGATGGGTTGGGATTCTTCCTGTTAAGCAAGATAAGTCTATGTGCTAGTAATGTGGTATAGGCTGCAGGACCTGCATGTCCTCTCTCACCACATCCATAAACCTTAGCTTAGGCCTTCCTCTTTTCCTCTTCCCTGGCAGCTCTATCCTTAGAATGCCTCTCCCAATATACCCAGCATCTCTCCTCTGCACATGTCCAAACCAACGCAATCTCGCCTCTCTGACTTTGTCTCCCAACCGTCCAACTTGAGCTGACCCTCTAATGTACTCATTTCTAATCCTATGCATCCTCGTCACACCCAGTGCAAATCTTAGCGTCTTTAACTCTGCTACCTCCAGTTCTGTCTCCTGCTTTCTGGTCAATGCCACCGTCTCCAACCCATATAACATAACTGGTCTCACTACCATGCTGTAGACCTTCCCTTTCACTCTTGCTGATACCCGTCTGTCACAAATTACTCCTGACACTCTTCTCCACCCATTCCACCCTGCCTGCACTATCTTTTTCACCTCTCTTCCACAATCCCCATTACTCTGTACTGTTGATCCCAAGTATTTAAACTCATTCACCTTCGCCAACTCTATTTCCTGCATCCTCATCATTCCACTGACCTCCCTCTCATTTACACACATGTATTCTGTCTTCTTCCTACTGACCTTCATTCCTCTCCTCTCTAGAGCATATCTCCACCTCTCCAGGATTTCCTCAACCTGCTCACTACTATCGGTACACATCACAATGTCATCAGCAAACATCATATAGTCCACGGAGACTCATGTCTAATCTCATCTGTCAACCTGTCCATCACCATTGCAAATAAGAAAGGGCTCAGAGATGATCCCTGATGTAATCCCACCTCCACATTGAATGCATCCGTCACTCCTACCGCAGACCTCACCACTGTCACACTTCCCTCGTACACATCCTGTACAACTCTTACGTACTTCTCTAATAATAATAATAATAACAATAATAATAATAATAATGCATTTTGTTTATAGGGGCACTTTACATTAGCAGTAAATCTCAAAGTGCAACATAAAAAGATTAAACAAAGGCAAGGCAAGATAAAAACAGAGATAAAACAACAATAATTATGGCATTCTTGTTAATAAGCTTTCCTAAATAGAAAAGTCTTTAGCTGTTTTTTAAAACAGCCCACAATCTGCTGTGTTCTTATGCTCTCTGGTAGGGCATTCCAGAGCCGTGGAGCCGCGGCTGCAAAGGCTTGGTCACCCATTGTATGAAGTTTGGTCACAGGGGGGCGAAGGCGGTAGGTATTTGTAAAACGGAGGTTTCTTGTAGTGGATTGTAATATAAGGAGTTCTTTAAGATATTGTGGAGCATTTCCATGGATATACTGGTGAGTGAACAAACAGAGTTTGTATTTGATAAGGAGATGGATAGGGAGCCAATGAAGTGACCGAAGGATTGGTGAGATATGTTCATATTTCCGCACCCTCATCAGGAGTCTTGCAGCACTATTTTGAATTTGTTGGAGCTTTTGAAGGCTCTTGTTGGGTATCCCGATGACGAGTGCATTACAATAGTCCAGCCTGGATGAGACAAAGGCATGAACCAGCTTTTCAGCATCACAGAGGGAGAGGCAGGGACGGAGTTTGGCTATGTTTCAGAGATGAATGCAATTTTACAAAGGTGATGGATATGTATATCCAATGACAGATAGGAGTCTAACTTGACACCCAGATTTGTAACAGAAGGGTAGAGGGTAATGGTACGGTCAGAAAAGGAAATATAATTTACAGAGGAACGAAGTTGATGGGAGGTGCCAATTAAAAGAGCTTCAGTTTTGGTGCTGTTCAGCTTGAGGAAGTTGTTGGACATCAAGGCCTCAATCTCATCCAAGCAAGAGGAAAAAGTTGATGGAGGTGTAAGATAAGTCAAATCCAGTCTCACATAGAGCTGCGTATCATCGGCATAGCAATGGAATGAAACTCCATTCTTGCGGATGATGTGACCTAGGGGTAGTATATAGATATTAAAGAGGGTTGGCCCAAGGGCTGATCCTTGTGGGACTCCACAGGTGACAGTGTGGGTATGAGGTTTAGCATCCCCCAAGGCCACATACTCAGTCCTGTCTGTAAGATAAGACTTGAACCACTCGAAAGCAATACCAGAAAGTCCAATTGTATAGTGAAGATGATGAAGGAGAATATTATGATCTACCGTATCAAATGCAGCTGTGAGGTCCAGGAGGATAAGGAGTGATGGAGATCCCTGGTCAGCAGCCATCAGGAGGTCATTGGTGACTCTGACCAAGGCTGTCTCTGTGCTGTGAGAAGTTCGGAAACCAGACTGAAATTTTTCAAAAAGATTGAATTTTTTTAGGTGATCCTGAAGCTGAACCAAAACAACCTTTTCCAAAACCTTAGACAAAAATGGAAGGTTGGAGATCGGACGATAGTTTGCTATCACTTCAGGATCCAAAGAGGATTTTTTAAATGAGGTCTAATTTTTGCGGTTTTCAAGGCCAGTGGGACTAAGCCGCTCTGGAGAGAGTGATTAATGAAATCAGCAATAAGAAGGCTTATATTTAATACATTAGCTTTTACCAGAGGAGTAGGAAAAGGGTCCAATGAACACATTGAAGTTTGCATCCTATGTATGATGTCCTCAACTTCTTCAACTGTGGTACAGAGGAACTGGGAGACTATTACTTCTCTGCCACTCCCGACTTCCTCATACAATACCACAGCTCTTCTTGAGGCACCTTGTCATATGCTTTCTCTAGGTCCACAAAGATGCAATGCAACTCCTTCTGGCCTTCTCTAAACTTCTCCATCAACATCCTCAGAGCAAACATTGCATCTGTGGTGCTCTTGCTTGGCATGAAACCATACTGCTGCTCACTAATCATCACCTCACTTCTTAACCTAGCTTCCACTACTCTTTCCCATAACATCATGCTGTGGCTCATCAATTTTATTCCCCTGTAGTTACTGCAGCCCTGCACATCCCCTTTATTCTTAAATAGCGGCACCAGTACACTTCTTCTCCACTCCTCAGGCATCCTCTCACTTTCCAAGATTCCATTAAACAATCTGGTTAAAAACTCCACTGCCATCTCTCGTAAACACCTCCATGCTTCCATAGGTATGTCATCTGGACCAACGGCCTTTCCATTTTTCATCCTCTTCATAGCTGTCCTTACTTCCTCCTTGCTAATCCGTTGCACTTCCTGATTCACTGTCTCCACATCATCCAACCTCTTCTCTCTCTTGTTCTCTTCATTCATCAGCCTCTCAGAGTACTTTTTCCATCTGCTCAACAAACTCTCCTCGCTTGTGAGTACGTTTCCATCTTTATCCTTTATCACCCTAACCTGCTGCACATCTTTCCCAGCACCGTCCCTCTGTCTAGCCAATTGGTACAGGTCCTTTTCTCCCTCCTTAGTATCCAACCTCTCATACAACTCATCATACGCCTTTTCTTTAGCCTTCGCCACCTCTCTCTTCACCTTGCGCCTTATCTCCTTGTACTCGTCTACTTTCTGCATCTCTCTGACTGTCCCACTTCTTCTTTGCCATCCTCTTCCTCTGTATACTCTCCTGTATTTCCTCATTTCACCACCAAGTTTCCTTTTCCTCCTTCTTCTTTCCAGATGTCATGCCAAGCACCCTTCTTGCTGTCACCCTTACTACATCTGCTGTAGTTTCCCAGCTGTCTGGTAACTGTTCACTGCCAACCAGTGCCTGTCTCACCTCCTCCCTAAACTCAACCTTGCAGTCTTCCTTTTTCAACTTCCACCATTTGATCCTTCGCTCTGCCTTCACTCTCTTCCTATTCTTGATCCCCAACGACATCTTAAAGGCCGCCATCCTATGCTGCTTAACTACACTTTCCCCTGACACCACTTTTCAGTATTCAATTTCCTTCAGATCAACTCTTCTGCATAGGATGTAATCTACCTGTGTGCATCTTCCTCCACTCTTGTAGGCTATTACAATCAACTTGTCCTTCTTCACTTTAAGCCCATCTGGGAGTATGTCAAACATAACTGTTAATAAATGATGTTATACATGATTGCGATACCAAGACTGCCTGATAAGCATTCAAAGATTTTTGTTCAAAATTATTTCAGTTTGATACCCTCACAAAGCATGTGGCCCAGTGAGGCTGGAGCTAGATTGCAATGTGCAAAGGTTAAATTTGTACCGGATACATTTTGGACAATTTTAAACAGGATAAATGTGATCAACGAAAGATTTTAAGTTGCATTATTGAATACTTTGTTTATGTAGAGTTAGAGTGTATTCTATGCATGGCTGCCTTCCAATTCTTTTCTGACATATCATTTAAAAGATCCTTTTTCTGCTGTACCCTAGGATCTTTGAAAAGACTAGACTCTGAGATGTTTTTATATATTATGTTGTCTGAGTTATCAAGACTGATCAGTATTTCTTCTGGAATAGAAATTTATGGGAGATGTGGAAATTGGGTAGGTTTCATTTAGCAAAATTTCTGATTTGAAAGTAGTGTAGAAATTGAGCATTATCTATATACAGTCCTCTAAGTGTTTTAATCTGAGATGTTTTCCAGAGATTGAATACTGTGTAGTTTTCAGAGGCTTGTAAAAGGTGATTTTTCTGTAGAGGAGCAACAGATAAAAGCCTCTCTGCCTTGAAATACATCCTGCATTGGTTCCATATTATAAGTGATTGATGGAAAATTGGATTATTGGTATAATGACAATAATTAGTATTTATTGGGGCAAAAAGTGGGCATGTAAAGAAGTACAGCAAGATTTTATTTCCATTGCAGACCAGGCTTATGTATATTAGTCAATCTGTGTCAATTTCCAGGTGTTTATAGATTGTATATTTGTTCCTTAGAAATTTTGAAGGTTGACAAAACAAAACATAACAAGCTAATTTGTAGAACAGCAGCAACTGATGGGAATTTTTTTACCCTCTGTCTCATTAAGAAATAAATGCATATCCTTCATGCAGTCAAAAGTAAATAACAAGGAGGACATAACTTCTTCAACATCTTCGTTGTCTCCCCTATGGTTTAATTTTCTAATTGTGTGTGTTACTTCCTCCTCATTCATATCCAAAATTCTTGGTCTAAGTACGGTCCCAACAAATCAGTCTTTGTTGCCGTCCAGCCAGTCACAAGTAGTCAGGATTTTTTTGATCAATGAAGACTTTTTTGTGAAAAAGAAAAAAATACTGTGTGTTAAGTATTTTATTCGGAATATAAACATATTAACTCCACTTTTATTCAAAGAACAGTCAAATTGGCTTATGAAATAAACACACCAATATGACCAAAGCATGTCATAGTAATGCTTAGCTCTATTGATCTCTCTTGCTTTTTGTCTCTACTTCCTGTATTAATGAGGAAGAGTAAAAAAAGAAAGAAAAAACTCCAGTGTACAACCATAGCAGTTCATCTTTAAGGGAATGGCATGTCTAGATAAAATCCTTTCAGAAAGTGCACAAAAAATTAAAAATGACTAAGTGCTCTAAAGTGAAAAAGTCAGCATAAATATTTACTAATACATTGCTGTAAGACCTATTTCAATTCAATCTATAAGTCTATGGGAATTCACTATAAAGTGAGTACCGGAAAGACAAGAGTCCAATTAGCACAGTATAGTCACTTGTGAAGGCCAAATTCATCATTTCAAATAATATGTAATTTAATTGTTTGAGATGGTAATAATCATTTTACTACATACCTGATAGTGCTGTACCTTTATGAGAACCACACTTTCCATACGACTAGGCACTGCAATACAGATTATTAAATATTATGCATTTCTGCAAATCAAGTATGTAATATGTCAATAATTTTAATACATTAAAATTTGCTAACAACTACACATAACCATAAATATGCTGAACTGCAAATTCAGTTAATGTTACCTAATGCCTCAGAGCAAACTGATCTTTAAAGAACAAGGAAAACAATCGAAAAGTTACACTCCACAAAAGCAAGCCTATGAAGCCATTCATTGCCTAAATTTTAGAAACAGAAAACTAAATTTTATATTCATTATACTGGCATACATAATTCAGTCAACATTTTCAAAAATAAATGCATTTTATATAAAAGTTTATATAAAATATCAAGAACAAATAACATTAAAACCTTTGAACGCTGGAATGGAACACTTGAACATAGATCAAGAACAAAGAACTTTAAACCTTTTGAATGCTGGAACTGCAAGACACCATATTTACTCGTGCAGAGTGGGCTTATGCAAGTGTTTTATTGAATTGTATTACTAGATAATATTTAGTTTTTCAACATCATTAATTACATGTTACTTAAATCCGCAATGATACTTTGCCATGAGCAAATACGGAAGTCTCATATTTTTAAAAGTTTTAAAGCCTGAACAATTCAATATAGCTTTGTCATATTCTACTAAATATTTTAAAAGAGAATTTTTTTTAACACACAGTGAATTAATTAACCTAAAATTAATCAAAACAAGCTTTTCAAAAGGGGAAAAAGTACACAGTATACTATTTTGTCTAATAAAATCTTGTTGTTAAGATATAGATCTAGCTGCATTCAATTGTGTTAAAAGTGTCAATTGATCAAAGTTTATAAGTTATCCTAGAATGCTTCAGATACCTCCGTGAACCACCTGCCCTTTTGTGGCTTTATAAGTGGCTAATTATGCCTGCATAATCAATTTATATAAATGAGTTTTCCTCCTGAGGGCATATGTTCCCCCAGCACTCTCTGGTGGTCTTCCGTGTGCACACGGGGTGCATGGAAGATGTAAATCCAATGGGCAGCCCTGCAGAGTTGCATGAGAACTGCCAGGGAGCTGGCTTGAAAAGCGGACCCCAGTTTTGGGAGGTTTGGTCTGACCCCAAAGTACTTCCAAGATGCAACATGGTTGCAATGGAAATACTCTTGGGTCCGATATAAATGAAAATGCCCCACTTCAACCAGTGGGAGCTGGTGTTGGGTGCGACAGAAGGACAAAGCTTGGTTAGAGGAGTGCAATGAAAAGTTTGAAGAGAAAGTTTTTAGTAATACATAGTGGAGAACAAAGAAACGTTGTAAAAGTAATTGTATTAATTAAAAAACCTTTACTTGCACTGGAAATCATGTCTGTACAATTGTGTCTGTAGTTTGGAATGACACTGTACTGTCTACTGGCCACAATGTTTAAAACAGGAGGCTACTGCAGCATAACTGGATGTTAAATTTTAACATACCAATAGTAATAATCAAGAACCATTAAATGTTCCCAAACTAGAAAGACAACCAAACAAGTTCACTCCTTTTATAGCATCTCCTAGTATTGTGAAGAGGACCGCTGTATACATTCAACCCAATTCAGGTTATTCTGGATTTGCTACACAAAGTAAGGAAAGAATAGTCAAAATTGTCAGCACCAAAATAATCACAATTATTCTGAAGAGTTGCAGATATGGCCACACAACTAGGACCTCAAAAGACAATTGAAAACCCACACATTTAACAATATGTTAGTATAATATCTAAGAATTAATCTGTGAATTAATTTAACAAAGGTTTTCATTATATCAAGACTAATACTGTATCACAGAGAAAGCCCAATAGTGTATCCTTTATTTTCTTTTAAACTGCCTTAGAGGAAAAACAAAATGACTGAAATTAGTGGTGTACAGTAATCCCTCCTCCATCGCGGGGGTTGCGTTCCAGAGCCACCCGCGAAATAAGAAAATCCGCGAAGTAGAAACCATATGTTTATATGGTTATTTTTATATTGTCATGCTTGGGTCACAGATTTGCGCAGAAACACAGGAGGTTGTAGAGAGACAGGAACGTTATTCAAACATTGCAAACAAACATTTGTCTCTTTTTCAAAAGTTTAAACTGTGCTCCATGACAAGACAGAGATGACAGTTCAGTCTCACAATTAAAAGAATGCAAACATATCTTCCTCTTCAAAGGAGCAAATAAATCAATAGTGCTGTTTGCTTTTAAGTATGCGAAGCACCGCGGCACAAAGCTGTTGAAGGCGGCAGCTCACACCCCCTCCGTCAGGAGCAGGAAGAGACAGAGAGAGAGGAGACAGATAAAAAAATCAATACGTGCCCTTTGAGCTTTTAAGTATGCGAAGCACCGTGCAGCATACTTAAAAGCTGCACACAGAAGGTAGCAAAGTGAAGATAATCTTTCAGCATTTTTAGATGAGCGTCCGTATCGTCTAGGTGTGCGAACAGCCCCCCTGCTCACACCCCCTACGTCAGGATCACAGATAGTCAGCGCAAGAGACAGAGAAAGAAAAGTAAGTTGGGTAGCTTCTCAGCCATCTGCCAATAGCGTCCCTTGTATGAAATCAACTGGGCAAACCAACTGAGGAAGCATGTACCAGAAATTAAAAGATCCATTGTCCTCAAAAACCCGCGAAGCAGCGAAAAATCCGCGATATATATTTAAATATGCTTACATATAAAATCCGCGATGGAGTGAAGCCGCGAAGGGCGAAGCGCGATATAGCGAGGGATTACTGTACTAAAATCATAATATACTTTAAGAGATTAAAAATAAAAATATTGGAAACATTACACTTTATGCCGTACAATTTACTTTCTTTCAGAAAGGCGATGGATAATTGTGAGTCAACAAGAAAAAAAGTCCAGTCAAGGTTGTATTTATGTAGCTGTAGACTTTTAAAATTTGAGTTATGAGGTGTTAATAGCAATGTTCATGATATAATTAAAATTGGATTAAAACAGTTTATTTTATTATGCATTTTATTAAATTGTTATGTGATTATAGTTAGAATTTTTTTTAAGTTAAAAGTAAAAAGTGGTATTTATGTTAAATTATTTGGATGGTAGCAAATGAGGGTGCATTGAGATCGAAAAAAACAAAAGAAGGGAACATGGAGAAAGAAAGTGGCAGAAGGATCAAAAAGTTGTCGGTATGATAACTATATTTGAGCTGTTGCCATAAGAAATTGTGCATCTGTGCAACAGATCAATCATACTATAAATAGCATAAGCTGAGAGAATAAAACCACTCCACAAAGTGGCACGATTGTAGGTGGTTTGCTCCATCTGCTTTGCTATAATTATAATTTACTGTGTTTCCATTGTTTTATACATTATTTATCATTAGTCTGTCTATATGAGTTTCATCTACCACTAATATTATCAAGACCACTGGTCTACGGTCTATTGCAGCAGCAATATTTTTGTATGCACATTGCACCACAAGTGATTAGTCATTACCTAACACAATCTGATTTTGATTTTGTCCTTCCTGTTTGAAAATGAAGCGGGTTTATCAGTCTGGTGCTGCTAAACATAAGAAAAAAGCTGCTGAACAGGCTTTTATTGCATCGCAAAAAGGAGCTGTGTTGAACTTTGTCACTAGAAAAGATGAAGGTTCTAGCCATAACATTTGTAGTAGTACTCCTGCAGATACCTCCTCAAAATCAAATGCAACAATGATAGTAAATGACGGCGATAGTGAACGATTATCTGCCATTCTTTATGAACAACTGAGTGAGCAGAAAGATCAACGCAGTGGAGACGAACGTGCACAACAGCATAATTTATCAACTCATGACAAAGACCGTGTCGATGTGGGTGACAATGAGCAACAAGACGTGTCTGTGGTCTGTCTTATGCTGAAACAGTTTCTGCTGGTCACTTGCATTTGCTACTAGACATTCAATGAGATATTGAATTTCAAGATATTGAACGTGAAAAAGAAATGGACAATGACGTTGTTGCGCAAAATGTTTCTTTTGATTGGAAACATTCAGGATTATGGCCTTCATCAATCCATGAATCAAAGAGAATTTTCTTAGTTGAGAAGGACCCTTTCAGAGAGGAGAATGTGACATATCCACCAAGTGAGGATTCTTAAGAAAGACTTGCTTTTTCTGCCAAGTTTTTCTTGTGCAAACTGAAAAATGATGAGACTGTGAACCGTGCCTGCCTTGTTTATACAAAATACAAAAACACAATCTTTTGTTTTTGTTGTAAGCTGTTTTGTGATTCAAAAGTAAAACTGACCACAGATAGAAACAGCGACTGGAAGAACATTGGTAGTATTCTTTGTGAGCATGAATCATCACTGAAGCACATGAATGCTGTTAGAGCATGGCATGAAATGGCACAAAGACTTAAACAAGGAGAAACAATTGATAAAGAATGTCAGCAGCTGCTACAGCGAGAATGTGATCATTAGAACAATGTGATGTAAAGGTTAACATCTATTGTGTAGTTCCTTGCACAGAGAAACTTGGCATTTTGTGGCAGCAGTAACCATCTCTGGGAGCCTAATAATTTCTTGGGACTCGTTGAGCTTTTAGCCAAATATGACTCCTGCTTACATGATTGCCTACGTTGTATCAAAAACAATGAGATACATCACCATTATTTAGGGAATCGCATCCAAAATGAACTCATCAATCTGATGGGCGAATTGGTTCTCAAGAAAATCATTGCAGATGCTCAGGCTGACAAATATTACGCCATCATGCTAGATTGTACTCCTGATGCCAGCCATCATGTGCAGATTACTATGATAATATGAATTTTCAACGTTAAACCGATGACTGTTGAGATTTGTAAGCATTTTGTGGGCTTTTTGGCATTAGTTAGTAGCACAAGTTTGAGACTGACAGAAGCATGCTTGAAAAAGCTTGATGAACTAGACTTGCAAATACAAAACTGCAGAGGGCAGTGGCATGACAATGGCGCAAATATGAAGGGACACAACAGTGGGGTACAAAAAAACATACTTGAGCTAAATCCAAAAGCATTTTACATTGCATGCGGTTGTCACAGCTTAAACTTAGTGCTCAGCCAAATCATCAACTACGGCCATTACCCTTTTTGGGATTTTGCATCAGATTTATGTGCTGTTTGCTGCGTCAACTCAATGCTGGGAAATGCTAAAGCATCATATGAAAACGTTTACTGTGAAGCAAATCTTAATTCATATACAAGAACAATTTGCAAGATTCCTTCCCAAATGTCTTTGTTGAATTACATATTACTTTGACAATTCCTGTAACTGTCGTGTCTGCTGAAAGCAGCTTTTCAAAGCTCAAGCTGATTATGAGTGACCTGCGAACAAGCTTGACGCTAGATCAATTGAATGGCTTAGTGTTAATATCAGTGTAGCACAAAGTCGTCGACTCCCTTGATTATTTGTACTTTCTCTGGCCAAAATATTCCTCTTTCCACATCTGTTACTAATTTAGGTGTTAGAATGGACTCCCAACTTACTTTTGACACCCACATCAAATATCTCTGTAAGTCATCTTTTTTCCATCTCAAGAACATCGCCAAACTCCACCCATTACTCCATGCCTTTGTCTCTTCCAGGCTGGATTACTGTAATGCACTCCTCATTGGGATTCCTGGCAAGAGTATCCAGAGACTCCAGTATATTCAGAACAGCGCTGCCAGGATCCTGATGAGGGTGC